>NW_020897725.1:1226191-1433664 GCF_003984885.1 Neopelma chrysocephalum
GGGGGGGGTGACCCGGGGCTCCCGGGACGCCTCCACACACCCATGCAGCAGGGGGGGTGACCCGGGGCTCCCGGGACGCCTCCCTGAGACATTATAATACTAGAGCATCAAATGTACCTCAAATAGCACTGAATTCAATATTTTATACTAGCTATGGATGTTTAGTTAACTATGTAATTTTTTTCCCAAGAAAACAATAATGAAGAGAGACAGTATTGCATACATATTAATTTCACTTTCCTACCAGTAAAAAAAATTGTGGAACTTTGCTATCCTAAGGTGTATGGCACCATAATCCTAACAGCTAAGACCTAATAGCTGCCTGCCTCAATTTTACCACTTCAGTTCTGAACTAATTTTCTTCATCTTAAAGCATCATTGCATTGAGTCAGTGAGCAATAGTACTAGGATGTGTTAAAGAAATGACCTTTTGCCACATGACCAAACAGTTAATATATTGTAAATGGCACAAGAAATCATTCTCAAATATTAATTTTCATAAGGCAGATATGAGAAATCTATGCTCCTAAACACTTAGCAAATCTATAGAAAAGGTTTTGTAGTTGATTATATTTACAAAATAACAGGACAGAAAGTTGCTGAGAGAAAACTTTTCCTTGCATCCAGTCATACACTTTCCATGCGAGTAAACATGTTTTTAAATTTAATAGAATTGAAAAAGTGAAAAGTGATCACTGTAGAGATGGTCCCATTAAATCAATATGTGCATTATATTTTTTTACCAACAGTAGTAAAAATTGACAAGTTTCAACAGTGGAGTAACTTGGTCTAATCATTATTAAATAGGTCCATTCAGCAGTCTTTCAAATGCACTACCTTCAACAATGGGTATGGATTACGAACCTGCTGTTTCCCTCTTCTCTATGAATTAGGAACAACAATTATATGACGTATACTTGTTATCCTCTTTTTCACACAGGGAGCAAACCTTTCTGCTGAGCAATGATTTATTAAGTGTAGGCTTTCCAAAACCACAATGACATTTTACTTCAAGTATGATTTATGAGTGCCAACACTTTTGGAAAGCTTCATAAGTTTCATAGTTTGTACATTTTCAAAACATCTGCATAATGCCCCCACTTTTTAAAATTAGTATTCCAGTAGGCTATTACAACAAACTTAAACTGCTTCCACTTCAAAATTATTAAAAGTAATATTTATTTTTAAAAATTTGTTTAAGCATTTAATACTTATATTTGCTGAAAACTCAGTTTTAAAGGAAGAATTTTCTGGACTGTATTGTAAGACTAGATTAAAATAATGGAGACAGATAAGGGTGAGGTAGTGAATGTGTTTGCCTCAACAAAGAGATGCAAAGGAAAGCCTTACTCCTACAAGGCATCCCTGACCCTTGTGCTAAAGGGCAGAATTAAAGGAAGAGATCTGCCAGCAGTGAATGAGGGGTGAGTCAAGGATCACTGCAGAGAACTTGGGCCATGTAAGTCCACGGGATGGACACCTCACATCCAAGGGTGATAAGAGCTGGCCAGTGTCATTGCAAGACAACTCTCGCATTTTGAAAATTTATCAGGAGAATCTCCAATGAGTGAGGGAACATAAAATGGGGTAACTATCTTCTAAAAAGCTTGAAGAGATAATTTAGAAAACTACAGGCTGGTCAGCCTTACCACTGTCCCAGAGAAAATCAAGGAATGAGTCCTTTTGAAATTTCTGAGCACTTAGAAAAGAAAAAACTGGCTAGGAATATTCATCATAAACTTGTCAAGAACAAATAATTCCTGAAAAATTCAATTGCTTTCTATGATAGGCCTGGATTTCTAGGTAAAAGGAGAGTACTGGATGCCATTTTCTTAGTCTTTAGGAAGCCTGCTGACACAGTCTCAATACCATTCTTGGATACATGGAAAACCGGATATGAAAAGTAAAAAGGAAAAAATAATTATTTGAACTCTTATACTCAGGGAAATGGTTAATGGGTGATACTCTACCTAAATGCTGGTAACCTAAAAACAGAGTATCACAGAGATCTGTCATTGAACTGATCCCATTTGACTTTTTTACAAAAGACTAAGAATGTCAGTGTGCCCTTATCAAGTTTGCAGATAACATCAAACTGATAGGTGCACTAGCCACTATGCTTGGAGAGAGGAGGATCTAGACAGGCTGGATTAGTGGATCAACAGGAGCCACAGGTTGACCTCAACAGAAGGTCCTGTACCTGGCAAGAAAGAATCCCATGCAGCATTATAGGGTAGGTTGTGATGCCGTGGGAAGCAGCTCTTCTCAAAAGGCCCTGGGAGTCTTGCCAGACAGCAAGCTGATCGTGACCCAGCAGCGTGCCCTGGCAGCACAGAGAGCCAAGAGCCTTCTGTGCTATATTAACAGAAGTGCAACCAGTACATCAAGGGAAATTATTGTTTTTCTTTAGTCAGCTCTCATTAGACTGCATCTAGAATACTAGAATACTAGTTTTTGGTTGCAAACAGAAAGAAATCAGTAATGCACAGAGAGTATAGTGGAAAGCCACCATCCTGCTCAGGCGCTTTTCCTCATCAGGTGAGGCTGATTCAGTCTGGAAAAGGGATGACTATGGGGAAACCTCATAGAAGCCATTAAACATCTATAGGGAGGTCACTAAGATAGGAAAATGTGTTTTCATGGGTTCCTGATGGGACAGAGACAATAGGCAAAAGTTAAAAGAAGAAAGGTTCAAACTATATATAAAAACTTCTAATTAATGAACACAGGGAAGTAATGACCATAGTACATTTGTACAGCTTGTCTAGAGTCTGTGCAGTCTCCAGCCCTGAGCATCCTTGTCTGACTTTAGGGTTCACTCTGCTTTGAGCTTGAAGTGGAACTAACAGCCATTCACAGTCTATCTCATCCCAAATTATTATATGACTCTCTAAATTTCCATAGAAAAAATTACTGAAAAATGCTGTAATACTCAGTTTACTGTCAGGAATGAAAACTATCCTTCAATTCTAGTACTATATAAAAGTATTCTCAAACCTGGGAGTGCACAAATAGGCCTTAACTGCCCTGAACAGCCTTACACAGGACTCCCTGTGTAAGACCAGACCAGGGCCTTCAGTCTCAGCCTGTGTTATTCTGTAGGTGAAATGTACAGTTTCCTTATATATTGCCTTTTAACATGATTTCCATGGGCTACAGAACAGTAGTAGCCAAATATAATTTCAAATTCTTTACCAGTGATTGCTACCTTCTTCAGTGGATATGGAGAACTCTCAATTCAAATTCAGAGCAGCTTCATAAGTAGTGCAGAACAGAGATAAGGTTTAGCTTAATTCAAATGGCTTATGTTATATGAATAGGTACCTTCACTTTTCTTCTCATAATTACCTCTGTTACACTGGCAATCAGGTATACAAAGAAAATGGCAGAATTAATGAGATTGCTCTTTTGCATATTTAAAAATCTTCCATCAAATGTGAATTATACTTGCCTAATGACCTAATAAAAAATTCAATGCGTAAACTCTACTATCTTTCTTTATTTATCATAATCAACTGCTAATGCTTTGATAGAAAGATGCTCAATGAATTTGAAGCATATTATGCTTTGAATAAAGAGCTGCTTATATTTCAGTTAGAAGACAACCAAAGGATAATAACTGAAAAATAACTCAAAATTCTGTAACAGTAAAGAAGCCAGTATACAGTATTCACATGGAGGTCCAAACAGTAAGTGGAATGTGAGAAAAAAACACAGTGTGCATAGGCTTGTTTGTTCTGTGCCCATGATGGCATGGTTCTGCTCTACATCTGCCACACTTGGATGTGTCAAAGATAGTAATTTGAGATTGGCTTTGAAAAAATTAAACTTTCTGTGAAATACATTTGAGGATTTTAAAGGGGGTCCAATAGTATAGATGAGGATAGTAAATTTAGAATTCACTCATCCATTTACAAACATATTTTTAAAAAAAATAAAGTTTTGTTCTTTAGCTGTTCATGAGGTTAGTAACGGCACTGAAGAGGACCACATATTTTCAGAAAAATGGGTCTTTCATTTACTAGTGTAAGAAAGGAGTCACTGAATGCTCTGATAGTCAGCCTGGCATATATCTGAAGAGAAATGAATGACATTTGCATTTATTATCTTAATCTGTCTTCACTGTAATTTTGCTCAGTTCCAGAAAAGAATGTCTAAAGCAAAGGAGAAAAACCCCAGCAATTTTTATGCTTATATTCCGGTATCCATAATGTCAAATAATTTGAAATCTTTTTAAATCTGAGCAAAAGTGTCCTCACTAATACATTGGTCCAGAGACTCTCTGTGCATAATGAAAAGAAAAAGCGTCAATGAAATTAGTCTTCAGAACTAGTTCAGAACAGAAAAAATGTTTCTTTCTCTGAACCAGTGATGTTACTACCCAGAAAAGTCTCAAATAAGAATATCCTCAAAGTCTCAGTAAAGAGGCAGGGATAGGTTGTGTACCCTTTTGGAAGCAGAGTAGAGAGGACTGTGGCTAGAGAAAAATATTTTTCTGAAAATTCATATAAAGTCACACGAGACTCTCCTTCAGGTCTTCTATTAAGAGTATGGCTGTTGAAGAGGCCTAAAAAATGTTAATGGTACATCAGTTAGTAGGAGGAAATTATAAAGCTATATAGAACATATTTCAAAATTGTATTATGTGCATTCAAAACCAGCTAGTTAAAATTATTGGTTTTACAGTTCTCATTTGATTATAGACTGCCAAGTGCAATGCGTGTGATGTATGAAACAGTGACTTCTAGCTGAGAGAAGCAAAGTAAATTTCCTACTGTGCCTAAAGCCAGCAAGGCACTCTTTTTTAGCTGGCTTTGTAGTATTTCTGCTTGGGGAGGATTGGCATCTAGTTCAAGTATGGGCAGCATATTCACTCCTTGACATCAAGTGCAGGGATTATTTCAGCCTGGTCAACATCTGACATTATAATCAACCTGTTTCCAAGTTAGCATCAAAGCTGCTGTCTTTTAAAATCAGTGATTACTTTTTGTTTTTTTCCCCTTTCCTTTTTCTACTTCACACGCAAATCTTCTTCACATACACATTGCATGGTACTTTAAAGACGAAAGGCTGATTCTGACCTTTAAGTACACTTTTACCAATGTTTTTTCTGCTTATACCTTTTTCTCAATAAAATAGAGTTCAAAGTTTTTACAGAAAAGAAAATTAAATCATATATTATCTGTTTCCATTATTACAGTTTACTCTGTTTAAATTTGCAAAATTCTCCTACTTGCTGTATCTTACCCTATGTGAATACCTAGGCAAGGCTTGAGAGTAAACTACAAAGACAAAGAAGAAACTTTCTTGTTTGACAGGTGCTGTAATGATAGCCTCCTTCTATTCTTTCAAAGTCTGGAAGCCTAAAAAGATATTTTAAGACAAAATGTCTACTTTGTTTGAAGTAGGTTAAGTTCTTACATGTTCTTTTCATAAGGCAGAGTCAAAAATTGGGGAACTTCCAGTACAGAGCAGTAGCCTAACAGCTAGAGAAGTTAAGCTTTACCTTTTATCACACCAAGTGGAACCAGAAGAGCCAAAGACTAAAATTTGTCACATAGGAAATAAATTGCTGTTAACATGAGGTAGAGATGCTACGTAATATTTTGGCTACACATCCATCTTCCAGAATGGACAAGACCTTACTTGACGTCTTAATAAAAGATATTATTAACCTCAATTCACAGAGTAGGAATATTATTATTAAAAAAAAAAAAGATTTATTGCAAATTAATGGTACTGGCAACTACAAATCAACTCCAGGTAAAAAAAAAAAAAAAAAGGCTTTGCTATTAATAACAAGAAATTAACTAAGCTGTACAGAGCAATGAAATTGGTTAAATTAGAAACAACTAAATATGTATAATGTTAGTATTTTTGAAAAGATGCTTCTGTGAGAAAGTCTTAAAAACATCTTTTGTACACTTCCCTTATTATATTCAGTATGTTTTATGATATTTTTACAATATTTTTTTCTGGATATCATTTGCAATTATTAATGGTTAATGAATCCAGTAGCCCAATGGAGGTGAGGCTGCTGCAGTCACATGGGAAATTCCATAAGATCACCAAAATATATCTTTAGGATGTAATTCTAAGTGGGTGTCTTATAAGAAATTCCTGAGGTAACTTTCAGGAACATTTTAACATCTTTTAAAATACAGAGAGTAAACTGAAATATTTCATCTCATAACTGCACCAGAATCCTTCACAGCAGAGTTTGAAAGTTGCATGTAAACTCTACAGAATCCGGCCAATTGATGATGTTACTTTCTATGAAAGTAAACTTTCCAGACTGCAGTTTAGAAAGTAATTTATGTTATTTTATCCTGAATTTTAATGGAATAGCTTGAATATTTTGTCCACATAAGTCCTATTGGAAAGATACTTATTGAGATAAGGGTTTGGTTTTTTTTTCTATTGGGAAACAGATAAGCATTTTTAAAATTCCAGTAAGAAGTTAGCTTTTAACTATTCTGAAATAATGTAATTATATCGTGATTTGACACACTGCAAAATACAACCCAGTAAAAATGTAAAATGGCACAGAATAATTTTAAATGGAGAGATAAAACCATTATTGGTTTAATGCAGCAGATGTTCTAACAAATCTGTATATTTGAAATGGTGGGTAACTGCTAGTATATAATTCCCCCTGGTTTAGATATCAAATGCAAATATGATATATGCCCACCTTTCCTTGCCCCTGGCTATTCTTTTTTATGAATGCACATTCAGTTGTAAACAGTGCAGAGCAAAATTTTGTAAGCCAGAGCATTATAATCAAAGTAGTATCACTTAGTTCCTGTCAATTTCATTTAAAATAAACTCTTCAAAACTTAAAGGGGAAAAAAAAACCCCAAAAGCAACAAACTCTATAGTACCGAAAGCAGAAAGTAAATAAGTAATTTTGACTTTAGAGTAGCACTTCCATTATGTTTTCTTCACTGTCTTGGCTTCATGACGACATAATCTCCTCAGATTTTTGATGTTCTCCATTTCCCTTTCTCCAGCCTGAAGGTCATTCTGCTGATCAAACCCTGCAGGTGTATTGCCCCTTTGCTTATGCACTCTCACCCCACAGTGACCTCTACTACATGCCCTGCAAGGGAAGAAAGATCAGTGATAGAACTAAGGCAGTTAGTAATAGAAGTTACAGCATTTAGATAGTCCAAATGTAGTTATATTGTATAACTAAGACTAAGAGACCACAGAATGAGAGCCAGAATGTGCAGCATTTTGAGCTTACGCTGTGCAAAGCAGTGCAGCCTCACAGCCACCACTGAAGTGCAAATACAGGTTTGGTTTCATTGAAAGGTATATTTTGCTTTTCCTAAAGATTTTCATTCTTCCATTACACCAAAAAAAATTTGGCATATAACTGTATAAATATGACTTATAGTTATTATCTACAGGGTTTTGGTATCCAATCTACACACTGTACACTGGGTTGCTACAAAGGAAATAACCTGTAACAAAGATAATTCAATACTTTTTGAAATAAATGAGAGTGTCACTATTTATCTCAATAGATTTTAAATCTTATGAAGAATTGCAATAAAAATATAGATTCTCAGAGGTGTTTAACTCTTTGTGTGTGTGAAAACGATTTTTACAATTTCCTTTAAAGTTTGGTATTTCTGAGATTAATAAAAAGCAGTAAATATCAATTTTAACATCCATGTAGAACTATGGATTTCAGTCTCATTCTTTTCTTTTTTTTGCTTCAGTTGCTGATAACCCTTAAAAAAGAAGGATAAGATAGATTGTGCCCTTGTAAAAATAATTTAGTTTCTTGTCAGTACTATTATTCTTAATCAGAGTTATAACTTATCTGTATAAAGCTATTTTCAGGAGTATTGGTCAGGAATGCTTTTTGTTGCATTGAGTCAAGTGGTAAACTAATCTTCACCAAATTTTCCTAATTCTTAAACTGAGTAACCCGTTGCACTTATTTCTCCTTTTAGCATCTTTGCATTTCAAATGTTCACTTTGGTTTTCTGATCTCCATGATCTGGTTTCTGCCTTAAGATTTTTAATGTTTTCTATTGGATTCAATAAAGTTAGATTTTCATTTTCTGAAAATGTATTTAAATATTAGAAAACTATCTATTTTATTTTAGAATATGATAATTTTCTAATAATAAACTAAGTAATATAGAATATAATTGGGGTTTTTTCACCTGATTTCTGTCTGCCTTACTGCTCCTGCTCCAGACTCTCTCAGTGCTTCAGGGATATTCACTTATTCTTTTAATATTTTTTTCAACCAGTATGTAATTCTAAGGGAAAAAAAGCCCTTTTATAAGAGTCCTTTTTAAAATTTTTCTCCTAACATTAATCTTTCAAAAAAAGTCCTGCCTTTTGCTACACTCTATAGTTACGTACAATGTGATGACACAGGCTGACTGTACCTTTTATAAGGCATTTGATCAGACTGAACCCTTGCCTTGGCCATCTGATGAATTACGTGTAATGTGCCCAAAAAAATTTAGTGTAAATCTAAGTTTTTAAAAATGAGAGGTAAGAGATTGCAATAACTTTCCTAGATAGGAAACGAACATAGTAAAAATAGCTGTGTAAATTCCACCCCTACATAAGCCTAAGCAGTGTTTTACTTACATCCTGAAGACAGGCCAATCAAATTATTTAATACAATTTATTTCATCACATTGATTAGCCAGATGAAAGTTAAACAAAAAGAATTATTTTGCAGATTAATTTCAGATGATAAAGAAATGCAAGGTAGGGTCTAGCTTTGAAGATTATATTTAAATTAAGATAGTTTAATGGCCATTATCTACCACAATGACAGAATGTTTCAAGAAATTCTAAACAAAACACAAAATAAGAAATTATTTTTAGTCTTATTTGAAGTTTCCTTCATTTGAAAGGGTGCCAGGTGGAAGGAACAAGAGTGTTTGTCTTTCTAATTCTGTAAGGGAGAACATAACGGACTATTTTGTCAGAATGCAGCTTATTATTATTTGAAGACTTCCTAAGTATTTAAAGTGATCTCAAGAAAATGCCAAACTTACAGCCAATTCTACTGAGTTTGTAAACCAAAATAAATTGGTACCTCAAGCCAACCCACAAAGATATATGTAGGAGTATATATGTATAGCTTGTTCCTCATTAAGGTGAATGTTTGCCTCTGGCATCAGATTAGGGTAGGATCCCACCACTTGGTTTTTTTGTCAGAAGGTGTGCAGGGGAGCTATAAGACCTCTTTTTCATAGAATTAAAGAATGAATGAGGTTAGAAGACACGTCAAGAAGGTATCTTGTTCAATCTCTCTGCTCAGGCAGGACCACCTAGAGCAGGCTGCCCAGGACCACATCCAAATGAGTTTTGAACATGTTCTACAACCTCCCTGGGCAACCTGTGCTGATGTTTGTCACTCTCACAATTTCCTGGTGTTCAAAGGGAAGCTCTTGTGTTTCAATTTCTGCCTGTTGCCTCTTGGACTGTCACTGGACTGAGAAGACTCTTGCTCCTTCCTCTTGCAGAATCCCTTTAAGAATTTACATACATTATAAGATCCCCAGAGCCTTCTCTTCTCCAGATTGAACAGTCCAAGCTCTCTCAACCTTTCAATTTATTAGAAACACTCTAGTCCCTTCATCATCTTAGAATAATGAAGTACTTAGGACTTCTGTTTGATTCTACTTTTAAACCATGGGAAAGACATATACACAAAGTCATCCAAATAAGCAGAAATCTCAGTTTGCCTCTAACTCTCAAGAGTCTACTGAAACCCCACCTTGTTACATTGCATACAGCTTAGAGTTTTCTAGGGCAATTAACACTGCTGATACAGATTTGACTGTGAATATAAGGTAAAGTTCATGTGATTATGATAAGTATGTACAAATGAGGCAGCAGACTGGAATTTTACACTTTTTCTAGGCTCTTTCATCTCTATGTTGGTAATATATTTACAGTTCTTAGATGATAAAAACTGTGTACCCTATAATTTTGTCACTAGAAAGGGTTCCACAGATGTGCAGTGTCATTTGTGAGCTTCCAGAGAACGTGATATCTTATTGAAATTCACATCAATAACATGTAAACAAACAAACTCCAAAATATTGTTCATAACTGATTTACATAGTTTAAAGTAATTAAATCAATATTTATTTTTGACTGTACATGTAATTTTCTTCCACTGTCTGAGACAATGATAATGACAAGGATTCAAAACTAAGTTTCATGGAATCAAAAAGAAAATATACCATCAGGCTATTCTTTAAGTGCTTAACCTCTGTTACAGTTTCATTCCAGGTCAGCCAGCACTTTCCTAAATTCCAGAACGTGTTTAAGGGGCAAACTGGTCAAGAATTCCCAAAATACATTCTGGAAAAGATTTTCTTGATTTGTGTGGGAATAGTTTAATTCAAGAAAGGGTCACAGCACCTCTCAATTTACTGACACAGGCATAGCCCTAAAAATGAATTGATCTCACCTATCAAAAATCATAATATATAGAAGATAATAACTATATTATTTTCATTTGCTTTTTCATGTTTTGACTTTACACTTTCAATTATTTAATCATGAGCTCTAGAAACTATTTTTTAATGGGAAATGGAAGATTAATTTCTTGCTTAATTACATGCTTTGCTTAATGAGTGCTTACTATGATGTTTAAAAAACTCACTAACTCTTCTCAGATTGATGAAACTAGGGGAGTTATAAACAATCAGATATGCTCATCTCTAGTAGCATGTACATAAACTAGCAAATTTTTTAACTACCACAGAAACATAAAAAATCTACAGTGTAAATATCTACATTGAGTTTTTGTCTTTCATATTGCCTTCATAATTACTGTAAAGAAATAATTTTGAGGAGAAATCAATCTGACCTTTTACAGACTTGTACTTCACAGTAAAATAAATCACTGTGTAAATGTGACACTTTCCCTCCTTTGCATGAAGGAACTTTAAGTACCTAGCTGTAGCATGAAGATGACAGAAGGGCTGGAACACCCCTTCTGTGAAAATATGCTGAAAGAGTTGGAATTGCTCATTCTAAAGAAGAGAAGGCTCCAGGAAGACCTTTTAACAGCTTTCTGGTACCTAAATGGGTCATAGGACAAAAGGGAATGGATTTGAACTGAAGGTAGGTTTAGATTAGCTTTAGGAAAAAATTCTTTACTATGAGGGTGGTGAGGCACTAAAACAGGTGCCCAGAGAAGTTACAGGTGCTCCATCACTGGAAATGTTGAGGTTAAGTTGGATGGGGCTGTGAGTAACCTGGTCTAGTGAAAGGTGTCACTGCTCATGGAAGGGGGCTTGGAACTATATGGCTTTTAAGGCCATTTGTAACCCAAAACATTCTATGATAACATGATTATCTATCCTCTTCATCTTTATAGCATTTGCTTCAATAAATGGTACATAAATGAGTACAAATCTGAATGACTTTCTTACTGAGGTCATAATGAGCACTAATACTGGAACATTGCAATCTTTTAAGCCTGATCTCTGGATTTGGTCAGCTGCATTCTTGATTGGTCTTACAGCAATGTATGTCCATTGTAGTGTGCTAGTAAGATGCATGTTTACGAATAAAAAAAGTTAATACATAAGATACTATTTGGTGGCTCCCCATTAAATATGTATTTTTCATTGTTGTTATATTTTTTCCAATTACATGTTAAATGAAAGTACACTTCATAGTAAATTCTTCATGTTCTTTAGTCATTCTACTGCAGTTAAATTACTTAATTTGACCAACTGTAAGATGGTTATTTATAGATTTGAGTGGCTATTAAGGATTCATTTATAAGTTGTGAATAATAGCAGCCTTGTGAGAATTAGCCCACAATATTGCTCTATAAATATGTATGCATTATTGTAATGTTCATCCTTCACAAGACTTGAGAGGGGGAATAGTACAAATAAAGAACATAGTAAGTGCTAAATTCACAAAAGGTTATTTTTGCTATTTCTATGTAAATAGACTTATCTCTGTGGAGTAAATGTATGGAATAAGGATGGAAGAAGGAATGTAAACTATCTGTTGACGCCTAGAGTCCTGGGGTCAAAGGCTTTTTAAAGTAATTACCTTCACAATTTCAGGGCAGCAATCAGTTCCTGGAGATGTTAACAGAAATAGTCCCACAGACTGGGAATCTGGGTGGTGAGATTTGCTCAAAATTGAGGTGGATTTTACATTAATAAATCTATATTTCAATAAATTTCACAGATTCAATTAGGGTTTTTGTTTCTTGGGGTTTTTTTGAAGAATGGATGGTGCCTAACCAAGTTCAAATTTATCTGTGAATAAGAGGGCCTGAATTTAATGTATGTGTGTGAATAAGTGGAATGTAACTCTACAAAAGAAAAGTTGCCCTTGGAAGGACAGTTAATTCCTTTTGTATTAGCTATCACTAGGTGATATGATCACCAGAAACTCTTGTCACAAATAAAAATTGTTAAAACTGGTTAATGTAAATTATACTATTGCATTTAAGAACTAAATACTTCATTTTCTTCCCTGTCATTCAACATTGAAGCTTTAAGGATCCTGATATTTATCAACAATATTCAAATGCTATGTCCTGAATCTCTTGGAATTACAGCTTCTCAGATTTTGACTCTTGACATTGTAGTTTGAATTAACTCTCCTCATTTTCCAAAGTAAAATTACAACTCTGTGTTATTTGTGTTTAAATAATTAATCAGTAGTTCGCTTTTTAAAAGTCGATTTCTCATTGGAATTCTTGGTTCTTCCATAGGGCAGCCTTATTTAACTTTTGTCTTCACAAAAAACTATTTCTGGTTTACACTACTCAGTCAGTCCTTCCTGGATTTCCTCCACATAGCAGTCTTTTGAAAATATTCATCTTTAAAGGGATGCACTAAGCTGTATCAATGCTGTGGGATAATCTATTTAAGCATATTTTATAATAGTGGCCCTATCACAGTACTATATAAGACTATTATGATGAATAAAGCTGAGGTTATGAATAAGCTACCAAATTCTAGTATATCTTATTCTAGCCAAGTGTGATAGGGTTGCTCAGATGTATTGCTGAAAGACAGAAATATCCATTAACTATTTCTATCCTATATTCAGAGTGAAGTAGGACTATATTTATGTGATTTTGAGATACTTTTCTCATTTTAATGAGTAAAGAATATGTTTCATGAATACAGGAGAAATATTTAAAATCTGATGGGTTGGAAAATCTGTATTCAGTATTTCAAGAACTTTCTGGAAATATCTTCTAATCAATGGAAATTATTTTTAAGAAAGCATGAAAGTACCAGAAGACTAAAAAATGCAGAAGATGATATTCAAAGCAGTTGAGGGAATGAACTTGGTAACTGTATGGTGAGTAGGTCATCACTGATCATAGGTTAGCAAATAAGAAAACTATAAATTTGTCAAAAGAAGTCACATGAACGTATAAGAACCTGACATAATCAAAATTATTGCTTTAACTGCACCACTGTAATATGTTTATAGTGGTGGGTCCTGAATAGAATTGATGTTAGGAATATTTGCATATAAAAATACTTAGATAAATATGAGAAGATGGTCAAGATCTTTGAAGAATTTAGTAAAACTTCTGCTATGGACAGTAGAATGGGAGATAAAAATACCCTGTTGAAAATGGCAAGGCCACTCATAAACTGATTGAATAAAACCTTGCAATAAACAAAGCAGTGTCTGGACAAAAATCTGTTATATGCTGTTTTGTTTTGGTTTTTAATGAAGAAATTATTGAGAAATTACTCCAGGAAAAAAGTCCATTGCCCAGAAATGGAATGGAGATGAAATTAAGACCACACTGAATTAGTGGGAATGTCAATGTTTTTCTTCCACCTTATTCTGAAAATAAATGGTGTTGGATACTGTCATGTAAAAGAGGCCTAACCAGACAAACCACTGGTTTGGATCACAGTGAACCTCTATTCTCACATTCCTAAGGTAGTCTTTTCCCTACTGTGGACTAATGTTCATTATCTTCTGCTTGTTTCTTCATCGTAAGGCTGGTATATTGAGAAAGGGAAAATAAACAATAAATACACTTAAAAAATAAGATTACATAATATGTTTTTTTAGTAGTGCTCTTGCTGTTCCAAATTATCACAGTTTGCATATTAATTCAAGGGAATAAACCAAAACCAAATACAAGCACTTCCCTCTACCATTTATATAGGATAGTTACAATATGCATCTGTGAGGCCATGTGGATTTTCTTTTTTCATTAGTTACATGCTAGGAACTCAAAAACCTGTAAATATGTCTGAGAAAAGGTTTATATAATATAAACAGACAAAATAGCAGGTGTCACCCAAGGCATATCTAATAGCTGTAAAACTACACAGGATATTAAAATGGCATTCAGTATGGGTAAACAGGAATGATATTGAAAACAAAACTATAAAATATCATAGCAAAAAACAGAGGAAGGTATTTTGTTAATTTAAGTCCACTTAATAGTTTAGGTTACTTCCTAGGCAGAAACAGATTGCACTAATACAGTGAACAAAAGTACTATTGCTAACCTTGTCACAGCCATTTATCATTTTCAACCATCTGCAAACCATTTAGCCATCTGCCTCTCCAGGTCCGTGGATTTAAAAAATGGCAACACAGTAATATAAACATTTAATGAAGTCAAATACTCTAGGAAAAAATATGCATTACATGTAGAATGTCTGTTGGTTTTAGTTTGGGGTTTTTAAATTTTAAAGAGAATTTCTAGAAGACATACAGTACAACTTCTGGAAAAATTCTGTTAAACCTAACCCTGCAACAACAGAAGCTTCTCATATAGCTTCACCTCAAGTCCCTTCACCATCTTCATTGCGTTTTCTTTTCCAGGCTAACAAATCCAATTCTCTCAGCCTCTCCTTGTATGAGTGGTGCTCTATCCCTCTAGTCGCCTTGATGACCTCCTCTGGACTTGCTCCAACAGATCCATGCCCCTTCTGTGCTGGGGACCCCAGAGCTGCATGTTGGACTGTAAGTGGGGTCTCACCAGAGTGGAGAGGCAGAATCCCCTCTCCCGATGTTCTGGCATGCTTTTGATGCAGCCCAGGATGTTTGGTTTTCTGGGCTGTAAGTGCTCGTTGCTGGCTCATGTTCAGCCTCTCATCCACCAGCACTAAGTCCTTCTCAGCAGGGCTGCTCTCGATCTCTTCATCTCCCAGCCTGTACTGATACAGGGGGTTGACCCAACCCAAAAGCAGCACTTTACACTTGGTCTTATTAAACCTCATGAGATTCTCATGTGCCCACCTTTTGAGTTTGTACAGATCCATCTGGATGGCATCCCATCCTTCAGGTGTGTCAACCACACCACTCAGCTTGGTGTCTGTCATCTGCAAATTTGCTGAGGGTACACTTGATCCCTCTGTCTATGTAATTAATAAAGATATTAAATAACACTCATGCCAATACAGACCCCTGAGGAACACCACCTCTCACTGATGTCCATTGGGACTCTGAGCTATTGACCACTACCCTCTGGATGTGACTGTCCAATCACTTTCTTATCCATCTAACAGTCCACCTAAGTCTCCAATTTAGAGAGAAGAATGTTGTGGGGGATCGTGTCAAAGGCTTTACAGAAGTCCAGATAAATGAAGTCTGTAGTCCTCCTCTTGCCCACTGATGTAGTCATCTCCATCATAGAAGGCCACTGGGTTGATCAGGTAGGACTTGCCCTTGGTGAATCCCTGCTGACTGTCTCAAATCACCTCCCCATTTCCATGTGCCTTAGCATACCTTCTAGCCACACAACATGAAGTTTGTATTAAATTACTACCTGATAGGGGATTTTTTTTCTTATTTAGAGAAATACCAATTTGCAATAGTCATAGCAAGTTATGTTTTCCCACTTCCTTTTATCTTGTAAGATTGAACTTATAGTGTACTTTCTTAAAGACCTTGATAAATATGAGCATGATATATTTGTGGTATTTCCCAATGATGTATCCTCACAGCAAAAAGGTCTTATTGCATTTATATTCAGATCTTTGAAAAAAGTCCACTACTTGGAGAATACCAGCATAGTGTAAGGATATAAGTGTAAGGCTTTTATTGCTTATTTGCATGGGCAGCATGTCTTAGTTTTTCCTTCTGTAACTATAATCTTAGGAGAGTTCTCTAAAATGAAACAAAATAATAAATCAAAGACCATAATAATGTTCTTAATGGAAACTTATCCTGCTCTTTTCTGTCTATATCAACAATGACTCAAGCTGTTGGATTATTTTTAGGGACAAGGTCATGTCTTCCACACAGCAGTGTAGATCCCCACTGACATAACACAACTGAAGTCAAGACACTCTTTTTTTAATCAAGAGGTATTTATAATCAGAATTAAGTTCTGCATATAAAATAAAGATTAAGTAGTGGAAAGACTGTTTGGCAACATGCAGAATAGTGACATCCTGAGAAATTTATCACACTTTTATAAAAAATTTATCAGTACCTTTGGAGCTTTGAATAACAAAATGTAGCACAGGGTGAAAAATCTTGATACTAGAAATACTCTATGGAAAAGTTTTGTCAAAGGTAATTTGAGTTATACAAATGAATAAAAGGCAAATTTAAATAAAGAATGTTCAGTTTTTTGAATACAAGTTTTGAATTCAGCTGCATTACAGGAGAATATACCACAGGTCTTGTCATACATCATGATATAATCTATACAGTCTTTACAATAATTCCTCATTTACGCTCTCCAAAATTTGATGAGAATTTTGCACTTCAAAAAGATTTATGTCATTTTACCTATCTAACAGTAAAAGTACTTTCCAGAATAACTGTATTTCTAGTTCTTAGAAAAAAAAGTGGGCAAAAAAGTGGGCATTAACTTTTAGTGTAGTAATTGTATAAAATTTACCTAAATGTTTTTGAGATTGACATCCATCTGAAATTTTTTCATTGTTATTTTTGTTTGTTATGTGGATCAACATTTTATAATCAATTTAATTAGCTATTTTGCTAAATGCTAAATTCTTTTTAGAGTTAGTTTGGTGTATTGAGTTGCTAATAACTTGTTTATCTTACAAATGTATTGTAAGTGAAATATTTAGTAAGTAATAGAGCTATAATTAGTTGATTTATTCATTCTGTGTGAGAAGACAATAATAAGATTCCAGGACCATTGCACATTAGTACACAATGCAAGATGAGGTTAATTACAGGGCATGTTGCTGCAAGGTAAATTATTTTCCTTTTAATTTGTTTATTAAAACACTCACAGTATGTTTTACCATAAAACATGAACTAGACAATACACCTAAAAGAAACATCTTATTCTGCTTTCAAAAAATGCAGAACCTTTTTGTTATGTCAGAGAAATTTATTTTGATTAGTTTAGAGATGGGACAATTTGAAACACTTTTCTGATGTGCTCGTTTGATGCCCTTAAGCATACAGATCCATCAATTTACAGAACAGATTATACTGAGATTATTTATAAAAACAATACTATTTAAAAGACTGTTATGTCTCAGTCATACGTGGAGGTTTTGTGAGCTTTGAAGCTTTTGCACTCATGAAGTCTTTTGTTTAAATAAGACAGTATTTTGAGCACATTACAAAATCACTTTTTCTTGTTCATTCTTAAGTCACCAGGAAACTGCATATTAATGTTTCCTCTGATAATTCCAACTTGGCACTGTACAGAATAAGATTTTCCACTCTCTAGGGATGACCTTTCTTTTTATGATAAGTAATAAGTAATAAGGTTCACTCTGTTAGTAAACTTCACATTATTTATTACCAAAGCAATCTGTGTGACATGTGCAGCCTTTACTGGATATTTAATACAAATTTTTAATTAGCAAATTAAATATTACACAGTGCTGGATCTAAATTTATTTTTGTTTGGATTCTTAGGCTTTACTCCACAGATGAGTTCGGTAAAGCACAGAATCCTATGGATAAGTCTCAAAAATTGCAGAGAAAAACTTATTTCTCCCTATTAGGAGATTCTGTATGGTGAAAAATGAGTGCATTTACATGAAATTGTTATCTATGTTGTAAAAACCAAAATTTTTAGTTCCGATTATTCACATCTAGGGTCTCTCTCCTTCTGAACTCATCAGTAAAGACTAAAACTAACAGAAATTAACTCACAAAGCCATTTGTTTTAGAATGATCAGTGATTTCACAGCTTGTTTAAGGAAGGCCAGAAAAAAATGTAATAATAAGAAGTAATGGTAAAAATAATGATACAAATTTTAAAAAGTGCTATTCTTTTAAGAATTTTTCTTCGTGGAACTTGAAATTTCTGTGTAGACAGTAGATAGTCCAGTATTGTAGTGTTTTGAGAGCAATTGCATATGAATTCATGTACTTTGCTCTACATATAAACTACTCACCTATCCTAAATATTCCTTTACATAAAATGAATATTTACATAAAATTGGCTAATAACTTCCCTATCTGTTTAAGTAAATGCAGTGATGATGATGATGATAATAATAATAATAACAATAGCAATAACAATGAGATAGGTAACAACTCTCTAGACAAAATTACTCAAAACAGTCTATAATCCATTTCTTTTATTTAGTACTCTAACCATACCTGACAACAGTCAGTTAGTTCGGTGTGAAAAACTGAGGCATGGGGTGGGGGGACAGGAAAGGAACACTGCTGCTCTCTGTATTTTTCCTGATCCTTTGTTCAAATTTTCAGGGAATGAGAGAAGGAGGAAGGTAAATTTGCAAAGATTTACTTTTGGCAGAAAAATTTGTTTAATGTGTCACCATTAACATTATAATATATATGGAACAAAAAACCAATAAAAATTTCAAATTTCCCTGAAGAAACAAGTATTTGGGTTCTTTGCTACAGAAAGAATGCTTTGAACCATGTTACTTTCTGATTGACACAACTGATAAAGAATTAATGAAGAAATACTGAAGAGGTATCTTAATGTAAATCTTTAATGCTGTATTTCATGGACTCCTACTTAAAACATTCCCTGTTTTTACAAATGTTCAAAAATTTCACAGAAAAATCCTAATTATTTTTTCTCTTTCAATGTTCTCAGTCTAAAGGATGTGGTTGATCAGCAATGACACATTTCTTTTTCACAATCACAGTAAGCAAAGATTTTCCTGATGTCTTAAATTTTGAAATTGTTTAGATACCTCTCTGCAGGAGCGGGCAAACCATTTGATCAAAAGAGATACCAGCTGCTTGTGAGTAATTCATTTTTCCCTGATACATCTTCATATCAATGAGAAACTGTCTGATTGATATGTACATTATATACAAATTGAAAAAATATATTTCTTGATATATTGAGAACAAATAAATGTTCTCTGTGTTATTTTATCCACTGTTTTATAAAGCAAATGTTTTGCTATGAGGACATGAATTAAAGTATGAAGTTTCATGTTCCAGAGATAGGAAAAATTTATATCAGTAGCCTTGTCAACATACATATTTTTCTTATGGTAATTTTTACTATAATAATTAAATTAATCTTGCTCTTGGACAGAATTTAGTGGATGTACAATTTGTAGTAATTTGAACTTACAGATACAATTCATTAATTATTCTTCTATTTTAAAAAAGAAACATTTGCAACAGCTTTTGTAATCACATAAGCCCTTAATTTTTTTGCCTGAAGTACCTTCCCTGTCCAATTAATCTTCTTTGCTTTTATCTCTGTTGTCTTCAGTTTGTTACTTTTTCAGGTGTGATTCAGAAATGAATGCAGAATGTGCCTAATCAACATGAGGAATTACAGTTCTGTTAACCAGGGTGAGACATTTGTTCATGCAACTAGAACTTTTTTCTACATGACTTTCTACAGCAGACATTTTGTTTGCTCAATTTATCTTTATTTGTACAGTAAAAAAAAAAAAAAAGCATCTGTCTATGTTCTCTGAACTTTTCAGTTTTTCCTCCCGTCTCATAAAACACTGTGGGTGGTCAGCATCACTCTTCAGTTGCCACTAAGGAAGAAGTCAAGAGGAGCAGAGATACTGTCATGAAAGTTCAGAGCTTGCAGGATCACACCTACATGAAGCAAAGAAAAGATCTGTCTTCTCAGAAAAGGTTATTCTGTGAAGGAAGACTAAAAACAAAACAAAACAAACAAAACGACAAAAAACCAAACCACAACAAATAAAACCCTCACAAAAACTCCACTGTCTGATGAGCTAAAGCTGTGGTAATGGTTTACCGTGAATCTTTTAATCTTTTCTATGCAAACAAAAAGACATTTGCTTCTGCCTTTTTGCCTCTTCTAATGAATTTTTCTTTTGCTATTTCTTCTCCCTCTCAGAGAGAAATTGACAGCTCATCTCAGCTCATTCACATGTGGTATCAATTTCTTTATTGACAGGAAAGCTCCGTACACCAGGCCAAATATATTATTTTGCCTTTTCAGTCATGACAAAATCCACCATGATCTTATTTTAAATTACAGACGAGACAACTAGTCTTTTTTAGGTGTGAGTAATCTATAAAACATTGACATGGTTTCAGCATACAGAGAAGATAATAAATATGGGGAAACACAGTTACTGTATTGGAAATATGTTTTATTTAGTCCATTTTACATCTAATATAGGTCCTGGTTCACCTTTGGCAATCTTATACTTACTTATAGGCACTGTAAAAGCAGCAGTAGTAAGTGCAGTGAGAGCTCTTCAGTCATTTTCTTTTGTCCATGACTTTAGGGATAAGTACTGCAGTCTACATAACATTGACAGTAACACACTGTCATGACTTTATGTATGTAATTTAAGAATTTTTTTACAAATAAAATAAGTATAAATTTTCAAGCATCAAAATATTTTACACTGATTTTTTTTAAGATAAAATATATTTATTAATTCTACTTTAAGAAAAATAAAGCCCAGAAATGTTATCAAAAAGCATGTAAATCATATAGTTAGTAGGTTGTTAAAACAAGGTTGACCCAGTTCACTAAGATTTTCTAATTTCCTGTCCCTGTGAAGTGCTCTTCTAAACTTTTTTTGGATCAAACTGTTAAGAAATAACTCAACAGATAAGACATGGAAGAACAGAAACTTCTGCCAAGTAATAGGTGGAGTAAACAGATTAGGGTGTTTTAAGGGCCTGAGAGGTAAAGTCACATCAGTCTGATATTGATCTTCTGGTTTCAGAATCACAGATCAAACAGACCATTTTTTTAGGATCAACCTATTTCTGAATGCCCATGGGGAAAATAAAATAATAATCATAGGGACTCCAATCACATTACTGGTCCACTCTTGGTCTGCTAACCATAGATGTGGTGATTCCCTATGGATTTGTAAATTCTTTAATTGATACATGGGAGCAGAATCCTTCTGTGTTATGCTTCTTTGGAGAGGAGTCTGTTCTTCACAGTTTGAAGAAGTCGCTTTTATTTCTTGTTTCCCAGTTTCTGAATTCAAGCACTTCAGTGACTAAACTCTTATCACTGCTGAATGTTATAAAATGAAAAAGCAGAATGTCTCACAAGAATCACCACAGAAGACGTAGAGCATTTAGATATAATATTCTGTCAGAAATGACAGTCCTCCATGAACTTCTCTGATGAGGGTCATAGAACCACAGAATGTCTTGGGTTGGATGGGACTTTAAGGATGATCTAGTTCCTATCCCCTTCTCCACTAGAGCAGATTACTTAGAGCCCCCATCCTGCCTGGTCTTGAACACCTCCAGTCCACAGTCTCTCTGGGCAACCTGCTCCAGTGCTTCAACACTCTCACAGTAAAGAATTTCTTCCTAATATCCAATCTAAACCTACTCTATTTCAGTTTGAAGCCATTGCCCCCTTTTCCTATTGCTACGTGCCCTTATGAAAGGTCCTTCTCCAGACTCATTGTAAGCCCCCTTTAGGTGCTGGAAGGCTGCTATACAGTCTCCCAAAACCTTTTCCTTTCCAGGCTGAAAAGCCTGAACTCTCTCAGCCTGTCTTCACAGATGTGTTGCATTCTTGTGATCAGGTCATTCCCATAGGCTGCAGTTCTTCACGAACTGCTCCAATGTGTTTCCCTTCCGTGGGGTGCAGCCTCTGGAGCCTGACAATTAACAGCTTAACAGCTGTAACAGCCGTAAATTGAACCTAGCACATTCTAATAAAATCTGTCGTTATCTCAAACCCTTTGAGCCCCATATTGGGTGCCAAAAAGGAATGTCATGGCTTAACCCCAGCTGGCAACTAAGCACCATGCAGCCGCTTGCTCACTGCCCAGCCAACAGGGTCATGGAGATAATTGGAAGAATAAAAGTGAAAAAAACCCCTTGTGGGTGGGGATAAAGGCAGTTTAATAGGTAACACAAAAGCCAAGCATGCAAGCAAAGCAAAGCAAAGCAATTCACCACTTCCCATGGGTAGGCAGGTGTTCAGCCATCTCCAGGAAAACAGAGCTCCATCACTATCCAAGAATAGTTACTTGGGAAGACAAGTACCATCACATCAAATATCCCCCCCTTCCTTCTTCTTACTCCAGCCTTATTTGCTTAGCATGATACCATATGGTTTGGAATATACCTTCAGTCAGTTTTGCAGAAATTTCACAGAATATTCCAAGTTGGAAGGAACCCACAAGGATCATTGAGTCCAACTCTTAAGTGAATGGTCCATAAGAGGATCAAACGCACAGCCTTGGTGTTATTGGCACCATGCTCTAACCAACTGAGCTAACTCAGGGTCGTTAGTTGGGGTCAGCTGTCCCAGCTGTGTCACCACCCTACTTCTTGACCACCTCCAACCTCCTCATTTGTGGGGTGGTTGGGAAGCAGAAAAGACCTTGAAACTGTGTAAGCACTGCTCAGCAATAACAAAGACTTCCCAATATGAACACCACTACTTTCAGCACACATCCAAACACAGGCTTATGCCAGCTCCTGTGAAGGAAAAAAACCTACCCTAGCCAAAACCAGAACTAGAACCTTATTGGAAAAGATGACTATATAATTCTTTTGCCTACATAGAATCTTTTACCTTAGGAATACAAATTATGGTATCAGCACTCGATAACTGAGATCCAAGTTCATTTTCACAAACATTATATGGACATGAAGCTGGAGCATAAAATTCTGGACACTAGTTAATATGTTTTTTACCTTAAAAGGATGTTCAGCTCCTTTGTTGGAAGTTGCCTTCTCTCCAGTCTGTTTTGCCACTAGGGTACTTTGCAAAATATACTTTAGACAAAGTGTGATTTGACTTAATCAGCTTAATCTGGCTGATTTGGCATGAATTGGTATGCAGCACTGACAAATATTACCTGTATACTTATTATGATATATGTCCTCAACATTCACAATTTTTTATAAAATTATGGGACCTACATTTCAGAACTGTTACTACACTTACTTCTGGTTCAGCAAGTCAGGATATTATGCTGCCTTAGTTTCAGAAACAAGAAGATAATAAATGGGAACACAGCTACTTCATTGAAATATTTTTTGTGTAATCAAATGTTCATTTAATTTGTCCTGCTTAATACATGACATTAAAAAATCTTATTCAAAAGTATCTGCCCAAGCTCTTACTTATTACACTTATTTTACTACACAAGGAAACCAAATTATGAATCATTTTTCAATTGTCCTAGCTGTCACTTAGGACAGCAGTACATAGTAGATGATGGGGAAAATGATCAGGCAGTGGGAGACTTAGTCTGGAACTAAAGATAAAACCAACTTAGTGCTTCATTTGTTTAAAAAAGGGCAGCTGGAATCACACAAAGATTTTGGAAAATAAATATACTGAGTAGGAATCTTAAAACCCAATTGCATTCCTAAGCACTGTATCATGCTTGCCTCATGTGAACACTCTCTTGTGCAAGAATTAATTTTTTTACAGAGAAAGATATAAAAGGAAGTAAAGAATAACATGTTTATTTGCTAACCAGTAATACAGATTACCAGAAAACAAACCCAGTGCATCTTTCTCCATCATGTTTGACTGAACTTTTGGTAACCAAATCAAAATTAAATCATAGAAACTCAAAGAAATGAAAGGAAACTTTGTGGTTTTGGGACATCATAAGAAGACTTTCTGATGTACCATGAAAGGTTAATAAGTCTATTAGCAAAGTGTGTGAGAAGAACTCTGGAACTTGGTTGCTGAATGTACCATTGCTTAAATGGTCATGCTTCAGGTACCTATATCAATTCCCACTGAAAATCTGAAATCATAAATTAATTTTCATAAATTAATCTATCAAAGATTGTAGGGTTTTAATATGACAAATGATACAAGACATATTTTTCTCCAACTCTGATCATCCTATAAATAAGGATGTTTCAACGCATATGGACTCTCCCATTGTGGAACAGGCGATCTTTTACAGACAGATCATGGGCAGAAGTCTGCACAATAACAATAAAAAAACCCTATATTCCGTCACAAGACATCTATGTTTTACTGAAATAATATAGTAGCTAAGTAGTAGATAGGGACTTACAACTGAATCTACACACTGGGATACAGATCTGCTGATATCTTTGTGCAGTGATATCCAAGATTTTAAATTCCCCAAATTTCACTAATGTTGGAAAAAAATGAGGAATACTTCATAACACTTCAGCCAACTGTACTAGTGGGTTGAGGTGCATGTTTTTAAGGCTTAGAAAAGAAAATCTGTCCTTCACCTAGATTAAGAGCTTAATGACTTGGCTACAGGCTCACTTCTTATTAGCTCTCTATATGAAGCAATAATACGTGTAGCCATTAAACCGTTTCCTTGACAAGAACAGCTTGTTCTACTTTAGTCATGGAATTCCTCCAGGATAGGATGTCTACATATTAATGCCAGCTCTGTTTCACAAAGTAAAGTAAAATATGACATTTTTAGCTCAATGTTATGATGATTCTGAGGAGTTTTACCAGAACTGCTATTTTGGTGAGTTTAGTTGATTCCATATGGTTTCTGGATTCCAGTAATGAACCAGATTGTAGCGTGATCTAATGACATGTAGTGGACCAGATGGGTCTTGACACACAGATAATGTAGAATTAAATGGGCTCACTCAAATGAAATTTTAAATCTCAGTCTGTAGTGTTGCAGAAGCTGTGTTCATCTTGAAAGACTCACAGAGTTGCATGGCAATCTCAATTCTTTTTTCTGATTTCTTTATTCTGTTTTTTTGTGATATACACATTTTCTCTGTATACTGTGTTTGCTTGAATAATGTAGCCAAAGGGCTATCTTCCATTCTGCTACCTTCTCAAGAAAAATAAGAAACAGTGAGTAGACTGGGCTAACAAACTCCAATTAAACAACCAAAACTTTGAATTCCATCTGCCACAGTGAAAACTGACCAGTCTGCTACTTGGAAATTGAACAGTTCATGCACAGTTTATAAGTCAAAAAGCTCAGGAACTAAGCCAAAAAACCCCAAACAACCCCCCAAAAGCAAATCCAAATAAAAAAAGCCATAAACAAACAAACTGATCCAATGTACAAAACAAAAACAAACTAATCAAACCCCAAATTCAATCTATTATGATTGAATGCACTCTCTATTACAAGAAAGTCAGTATAATTCTTGAAAAGCACAAGCTGGATAAATTAGCTTAAGCTAATTAACAGGATTGTGGAACTAATTCAATGTAAGTTTTATTTACTTTCATATGTAAAAACATATAATGCATAAACAAAAGAAGGAAGAGCTTACCTTCAGATTCGAGGTTACATATAAAAATTTGGCCACTGTGAAACTGACTTTTTCTTGCTTTTCAGAATTAACCAATTTGCTCTAGAATCCCCCTCCCTCCCAAAACATTAGTGCATGATCTTCATGATATCACTTTACAGTGACTCCGTGCTTCTCTTTCCAATGTACTTAGCAACACAAATTTCAGTGATTTCAACACGGACCTGAATGGGCGTTTTCAATTTATATAGAGCACCAAATTCACAAATGACTTTTAGACTATTTTGTCCCCAAGTTATCCTATGAATAGCATTTCAGATCAGGATTTGTCATCGACCTTCCACGCTCGTAAGTAAAAGGGATAGTTAAAAGACAGTTTCAATACTTTAGTAATATAACTAAGATCCCTTCTTCCAGTCCAATGTGATTAAAAGAAACACTGGGATTTTTTAATGCCAGAAAATAGTGTATGTACTGATACTACCCATTAATATGTACATAATATGCAAAAAGGTAGCAAAATAATGTACAAAGTAGGCTGTCTATAACCTTGAGGAATACTAAAGTTTTCTAAATTATTTTTTTCTGTAAAAGTAATTTTTTTTCTAGTGTTTTTCACTGGATTGACAACTGTAGGCCTCTTTTGTGTAAATCTGCTTCTTCAAGTAAAACAGAAAATTGATTTTAGTAAAAAAATAGTTTTACACATTGTACTTATCAGTTGTTTTTGAAAGTAATCTAAATCTTGCAGTTTCACCTAAAATTCACAGAAAGATTCAGGAAAAATAACGTGATTTTAGAAACGCAAAAGAATACCAAATTTGAATTCTTAGTTTGGTTATTTTCTCATCTTCACAACTGAAATAATTTTAAAGCTCATCTTCCAAAGAAGAAACACGTTTTAAAAAAGCAATTGTCCATTTTTATTTTGTTTACATTGCACTGAAAATTTACATCATACTTTTACAAATCCTTTTTCATAAAAATATACTTCTTTACAAAAGTGTATGCATTAATATAAGAGGAGTAGCCAGTTGCAGAAGAAACATTTTAAACGATCTCAAATGTATTAACCTTAACATTAATGAATGAATCATAGTTATTGCAGTCATTTGAATAAACGAGAATAAATAACAACCAATGGTATAAAATATAAAACAGCATCCTTTTAGTAGAATACAGTTTGACAGAGTTGTATGAATATTCAAAACAAAGTGTTGTAAAATGGTTTATAAGAAATTCATCAAACATTATAGAAATCCAAGCAGCAATCCTGGGTACAATGATTTTTGGTAGGCACTCTCTATTACGGTAATAAAAAGTTTAGATTTTCACAGAATCATTAATGTCTGAAAGGGACAATAACAGATAATTCACACTGGCTAACACACAGCATTTGTGAGTCATGCTATGAATGGAAGACAATGACCTACATCAAATAAATTACTGGGTTCCCACTGAATAATTCTGATATGAAATAACTGTAAAACTAAAAACTGCATTTCCTTAGAAGTGATTCTGGAATGTCTAAAACTTGCATCTGAGGGCTGTGGAATCTGAATTGTCCCTAAAATGAATGGATTGTCCCTAATAAAATCATGGCTTTATATATATATATATATATAAATTTTTTTTCATTGCACTATGGTAATATATTTAATTTTAAATGAGCTGTAAGGAATTTTTTCCCTAAAGTATGGAATATATAGATAAAATAGATGTGAAAACACAGTATTTTCAAATTATAACTTCCTTTTGCCTTGTAGATCTGATCCAAAGTTCATTGAAGTCTCTTAGAATCCATCAGCTTCAATGGGATTTCATCATGCTTTGTGCATGCATTTTGTTAAAATGCTGAAGGAATAAACTGGTATGATATGGCCTAGTTTTAACTAATATGGATTGAAAGATGGACTCTTAGATTTTTGATATATGGATTTCATTACTAATGTTACTGTAAACTGCACTTTTTAATAGGAAATATCATTAAATTATGTTTTCGTTTTTGAAAAAATGTAAGATGGTCACTCTTGAATGTTCTTCAACGTTACCAAACATAGTCACATACAAAGCTCAATTCATATTAGCTTCTTCATTGTAAAATTTGTCCAGATGTATGATTGACAAAAGAAATATATAAACATTACTACTTGTGGGTATTGTTAATGGAAACACAGAAAACAGGTTTGACTTGGAACATGAAAATGAAGCAAGTTGTGAAGCAGGGAAGGAAATTCATTAAATAAGAATATGAATTCTATTTTTTGTTCTGTGGCATGAAAAGGGAAAGTTATAGTTGCTGATTTCTAAATACTACATCCTGGACTTAAAAACTTAACTGTACCAAGAAAAATAAAATACTAAACAGGCTGAAAAAGGAAAAAAGGTACCAACTCATGGGAAAGATGTAGCATATGACTGTTAAAGAGAAATCAGTGACCTATTGTCTCCTGTAAGTATAGCTCTTATTTTCTACCTATATCTTTTTTTTTTTTAACCCAGTCCCTCTATTATAGTTTTTATAAAGCACAGAATACTGATAGTGGATGCTCCTCCAATATATGCAAATACGTTTTATGTTTTAGAATAACCTCCTTTTTTAAAAAAGCAAATAAACTGTGAGTAGCACTCATGGAGTGCAGCAAATTTTTTTAACACTCTCCATGGCATACATGAAGAATTCTGATCCAGTTTATGAAAAACAAAATGAAAACAAAATAACTACAACGCATACTTGCCTATCATCCTCAGGAAAAGGTGACCCACTACATCCTGAAAAGTGTGCTTTAATTTTTTTAATTTCTTTTTTTTCAATCAGTGAACTGTGTGTGCACTGTGTTGTGTGTCAATTCCCAGACTTTGAAGACAAATCATTACCACATTATACCATTGTGCAAACAGTGTTCAAGTTGGGGTCAAATCGTACCGCTTTCCCTTCCACTGACTTTGCATTTGTGTCATACATGGGGTTCTCAAAAGCAGCTTGTCCATTATTATTTTCATGTACAGAGCATCCTGTATACTGTGTTTTAGGTGCAGTCCTGTAGAAGAAAAACAGAGCATTTGTAACTGCAGTTTTCCTCACTGACTTAACATGGTTTAAGAATCAGAACAGAATTTAGCTCCCAGTTCCAGTTATAGGAGCTAAATATAACATCTTTGGGCTATTTTTACAGTATCTATGCTAAGAATTAGTACTGTCTTTATTAAAGCTTAAGGGATTTATGATTCATTGAAAACGGTGTTCACCTAGAAACTTAGTTAACAACCTTAGAAGAGGTTATCCATTGCTATTAGATCCATTATCCAAGCTGTTATCCATTACAATTGGATGATCAGATGACAAATAGCAAAGAGTACAATAAAATCTTGTAAAGACACAATAATTCCCCGATCCAGATGACTGAGGTTTTCTTTTCCATTTGGAGACTTGACAAGTTTACCAAGAATATAGCTGAAACATTTTCTTTCTCACTAAATAACTCAAAATACTAGAGTTCAAACTCTTAAATACTTTTCATCCATATTGCTATACAAAATGCATAGTATATTGTAAATCATCAATATAAAGTGCAAAAACCAGTGCTTACAGCACACAAATAATAGCAAATACATAAAAAATTACATGGGCAATTTTTCATATTCTGCAACAGTTGAAAACAAGTAGCGCTGTTTAAAAATCATGGTACATGTTTTAAAATAACATTATCCTGTAGAGTATATTACTAGTATTATTGTCAGACTATCAGATGTAAATTAACATTTTGGCAGTTAATATGCAATGAATTGTCATTAAAGTGATTAAATTTTCTTTAGTTATTTAATGCTTTAAAGCTATGGGAAAAGGTTACTTGGCACTGCATCCAAAGAATTAATACTGGTCTCGATAACATGACGAAAACTGTTGAACTTAGACTAATGAAACTGAAAAGTCTGGTGGCTGTTTAACATAATTGCATATGAACTAATAATTTCAGATGTAGAAACAGTTCCACAATTAAACCTCTCGATGACATAATACTTGCATATACTTGTATGCCAATAAACAGAGCAAGTATTAAAATAAACTACTCAGAATATGATTCAGTTCTGTCACACAAAGAAAAAAATATAGGCAATTCATTGTAAGAACACATAAAGTCAACCAATTATATTATTCACCATATGCCAAAAATTTATAACATCTATTTTATTATAATGAAGGCAGAAATTTATAAAATTTTAAATAGGTAGGAATGAAAGTATAGCACAGTACAATAAACTTGTCTCTTAGTCATTATACCAGACCTTAATGGAGGTAGGAAGAAGGTTTGCATATTTTGCAAACACTTTGTGGTTTTACAGAAAACTTTATTCACTTGCAAAGATTGAAGGCAATAAAATCACCAACAGATAGAGTATTAGAGGAATTTTGTATATATAATTAGTACTTACCTTTGTTTATAAAGATAAAAGCCAAAACCAGCAAATATAAGGGCAAAGAAAGGCACAAGAATAGCAATGGCCACTGAACTACTATTTGTACCATGTGGTTGATTAGAAGAACTTGAACCCTCAGACATGTTAAGACCTAAAAAAAAAATAAGAAAAAACAAGTAATATCATGTATGTGTCTGTTATCCCCAACACATACTACTCCATAATCTTCAGAACTCAATAACACCTTGTTATTGGGTCATCAAAATGTGTTCAGTTGTATAGATACAGCTGTATGCTGAGACCATCTGGAAAGTGTATATATATATCATATTCTGATTAACAAGTAGATGCAATATGTTGGGAGAACAATACATATGCTCTGGTATAGTAAATATCTTACAGCATAATTCTGCATGGGATTTAAGTTTTGGATGTTATTAACACACATTAATGTACTGTGTTACAAAAAGTCAAATTGATAATAATGCATGTTACATTGATTATATTGCTGATTATATGTCCATATTTCAGTAATTAATAAATACTACATGTATAAAAACCAAGCATAATGTCATGGAAAAGGTCAATCATCTGAAGAGGCAAATTGAAGATTCGTTATTTCCTTAGGCATTGTATTGATACACAGAGTGAAAGAGGTAGGAACAATTGTGAAGAGCTAAAGCCAGATATTGATTAAAAAATAGGAATATGTCCTTCTGCATGGTTGAGGAATACATTATCTACATTATATACATGGACATTTAAATGTGAGGAAAGTAATAACAATGCAGCTTCAAAGGACCTTTTAGGAATTGCGTCCATCATAATATTGTCTTACTTTCTTGATCTTATAAGGCAATATATAGAAATTAAAAAAAAAAGCCCAAATAACAAAAAAAAAACCAAAACAACCAAAAAAACCCCAAACCAAACCAAAACAACAAAAAAACAAAAACAAAAACCACAAACAAACAACAACAACAACAACAAAAAACACCAACAACAAAAAAACCAACCAACCAAACAAAAAAACCCCAACAACCATGAATGTTTTGAGGAAAATTGTGTAGGAACAGCATTCAAAACATTTTGTTTCAGAGAAGATATTTTTGTCTTTGTGTGCATGAAATAGTGAACTGGTAAACATGTTAAACAAAATCTGTTCAAAGATTGCAAATCTCTCTACAGCTGTATTATTGACTATATTAACTACAATGTCAATGCTGATAACATCCTGAGGATACCTGCATACTACTGGACACAATAAAACAGAATACAAAACAATGAACTGGCAAAGAATTAGAATTTGTTGAATACCTAATCTTTGAAGTCCAAATTGTCCATAATCTTTACCCTGGATGAATCCTTGAAAGACATATGTTGCTCCATCAGGTTCAGCAGAAACCTGTAAACAATAAGTACTCTGAATTAAGCATGGAAAAGTTTCTTGCAAGTTACAAGCATCTGTTTGAAAGGGAGTTATTCTATTCTATATCCTAATATGCTTGACTGATAGCTGTTACTCCCCATTATAAACACCCTCTTTTTCTAGAAAATCTATATAAAAAGTTCAAATAAAAAGGCATACTTTAGATATGGTGGCTTATAATCATATATGATACCTTATATAATACCTTATACCTTTAACTGTATTTTTTTAAAAACAGTAAAACTTAAAGTTTCTGGCAGTTCTAATGTCAGTATGTCTAAGATCTTATATACGTCATAATTTTCTGTTTTGTTTAGGAAGTAGATGGAAAAATTTGTATTGCATATAATCCTAAGGATGCAAGTTTTGAAGTTTCAATAACTACTTTTAAATTAAATAAAAAAGACCTCACATTAATTGACAGTTTATTTTATCTTTTTCAGTGCTTATCCCAATAATTACTGAATTATGCAGCTGTGAACCAGAAGAATATTGAATAAGGTTTTGGTAAAAGGGCAAAATAGTATAAACTAAAAGGCTTGTGGGAGGGAGGAAATGATTGTGATCCTATGATTATCTCTCTTAATTACAGTAAGTAAAGTCTAAAGTAATGCACTGTATACAAATTGACAGATACTTGCTTCTAAGGATAGTTATTACGTTTAAATTCAGTGGTTCCTAAGCAGGTCCCTTCACGTTTTTCCCTTGTTTCCCTTTCTCAAGACACGGTATGTCTTCAGCAGTGACCTGAAGCTATGTTTTCACTGAAGAAAGTGTGCCTTTCTCAGGTGAATTTCTTACTTTGGGGTAAAGCAGCCTTTTCAAGCTATTGCAAGATTTAAAAAAAAAAATTGTCTGCTTTTGTATATTCAGAAGTCTGAAAGCAATTTCCTTGCTTTTGCCATATTTTTGTCACCTCAGAAGCATGCTCATGAAACCTAAAGTTTGTTCAAGCCAAGAAAATTAAGCCTTTTTACCAGTACATTTATTGCTTAAGCAGTTTAGGGTTCGTTTGTGCTTTGGTTTTGATTTTGCACCTTTTTTAAAATGAATATTGAAGCAGTGCCACAATTTGTGAGTACACTTCAGTATACAACTCTTCTCTTTGTTTGGCATATGTACCCATATTGGTGTCACTGTAGTGCTTTACCAGGAAGTAAAACACAAGAAAAAAGACAAATTCCTTGAAAAATTAGATGGTGTAGTAAGGATGTATGAGTGTTTATAATAATCCAAACTATGTTAGACCCTTTCTTTTCTGAAAAATCTACATTTTTCTTTATCTTTTCTTTGAAAGCATTTCCTGTTCATGATTTAAACACATCCCAGCCACGTGGGCTGTTGCTTCTTCTATTTACCCCTCTCCTTCACCTCTCCTTCTCTCAGTTATATGCTCTCTTCTTCTCTCTTTTAAAGAATAAGCTTAGACCCAGAACCTCCAAAAGGCCTAATGCTTAATTGGAGTAATTTATTTTTTTTTTCCCTATATATGTAACCATTCATGTTTTTCATGGTATTTCTGAAAATATCACCAAAAAGTAAAACATGATTGCTAGCATAATGATAAAAATTGTTATTTTATTAATATAACAATAAATTGATATTATAATTATGATGAAACTTCTAGATATATTAGAATAAAATTAAGAGAAACCTACAAGAAATACTTCTGTATTAACACACTTTATAATTTTGACTACACTGTATGATTGTTCCCATATTTTCCCTCAGACTGGTTTCCTATATCTTACAATAAAATTTTCATTTAATTTAATGAATCAGCCTTGCTAACAAGATTCTATTTGATATATTTTTTGGGTGTAAAACACCATCATGATTTCAAACAAACAAAAAAAAGTTATCTCTCTTTTATAGCCCAAATATACTCACAAAACCATCCATAGCCCATTTTTCCTCTTTCAACTTGCTTGCAGATGTATGGGAGGGTGCTTTAATGAGATATATGTGGAGCATTAGCCGAGCTTCCTGGCTTTTATACACTCCTGTATAACATAGTTTTAAAAATTCATATTTGTGTTGAGTAGAAAAATAATTTCATCTTTAAGAATAAACATTTAATCTCCTTTCTTGAAAAGGGAAAGCAGGAAGAATAGGTGCCAACTGTTAACATTGTTAGTTTAGCAAGATGATTTCTTTTTTGAAATTATTTGAATAATAATACATTTTCAATAGAAACAATGTTTTAGCTTAGCCTGTAGAAAGGACAGAAGGAAAACCCTATACACACAGTTGTTACTTAACAGTTATGGTAACAAGCCTTAGACAGAACAAACATTGACAGTAGTCTGATTTGAGATGGAAAAGACTGTTCTGAATCAGACAGAGTGTATTTAAATCTCACATCCCCACTTTCCATACATATAATTTAATCATCACATAACGAATGTGATAATAGGAATATCCACACACAAATTCTTTTCCAAAAGCTGGAGCTAAATTTAAAAAAATTTAAATTTGAAACTATTTCAAAAAAATTAAATTTTCTTCATCAGTCAGTACTACCACACAGTTTCTTCCAGACAGTGAGAAGACTTGTATGCAACCTCATTTACTTCATAGGCATAATGTCTCACTGTTGTTTCCGTAGAATAAACATTTAGAACATAAATATCCTTATTTCCTTATTTGGAAATGAAAATAAAATGCTACAATACGCTTAGTGATTGAATCTTACTTTACAAAGACAATAGTGAATAGTGAAAATACAGTTATGATTTTTTCCCCCACATTTTTAAACATTGTTATGAATTAATGGTTTAAAACTTCAGATTTTAAATAGATCTGTCTAGTATGATCATTTTCTTTCTAGAAGACCACCAAAATTGCTGTTCATTTCATACAAAGTCCCCTATTTGTAGAATCACATAAGGTTGTATTGCACTTTACACAAGAGAGAGCTAATGATTATTAAAATTATAACAGAAACAAAACTAAAACCAAAACCAAACAAGAGAAAAAACATTAACAAAAACAAACCCCAAGAATTAATACTAATTATAGTCAGAAAACTTCATCAAACCTAACTTAAAACTCACAGAACAAACTTCATACTGTAAATTAATTTGATTTAAACACTGGCTTTTATGCATCACATTTCCGGGGTTTTAGTTTATACTGACTAACAGATGTGGATGGCATCAGACTGATGGGCCTGACCACCTAGTTTGTGTGGCAAGGTTTTGGTAGCAGTGGTCATACAGAGGCGGCTTCTGTGAGAACTTGCTAGAATCTTTCCCTTTGTCTGGCAGAGCCAATGCCAACTGACTCCAGGACAGACCCACCTCCGGCCATGGCTGAGCCCATCAACAATGGTGGTAGCCGCTCTGGGCTAACAGATTAAAGATGTGGGAAATATACTGTGCAATTGCAGCCGGGAAGACGAGTAAGAATACGTGAGAGAAACAGCCCTCCATACACCAAGGTTAGTGAGGAAGGAGGGGAGGAAGTGCTCCAGATGCCAGGGCAGACATCCCCCTATATACCATGGTGTGGCAGCTGTGCTCAAGCAGCCCATGGAGATCCACAGTGGAGTAGAGGTCCACCTGCAGTCTGTGGAGGATCCCACGCTGGAGCAGATGGATATGCCTTGAAGAAGGCTGTGACCCCATGGGAAGCCTGTGCTGGAGCAAGTTCCTGATAGGACCTGAGGACCCATGTAGGAAGGAGCCCTTGCTGAAATAGGATCACTGGTAAAACTTGTGACCCTGTGGGGAACCCACCAGAGCAGCCTTTTCCTGAAGAACTGCACGTCATGGAAAGCATATGTTGACAAGGATCCACAATGGAGGAGTTTGTGAAGAACTCCAGTCTGTGGAAATGCTCTATGTTGCAGAAGTTTGTGGAGGATTGTATGTATCCTGGGCGTGGGATCCCACACTGGAGCAGATAAAAAGAGTGAGGAGGAAGGAGCAGCAGAGTCAACATGTGATGAACTGACCACAATTCACATTCCCCATTTTCCTGTGCTGCTTGGAGGGGAGAAGATAGAGAACTCAGAAGTAAAATTGAGCCTGGGAGGAAGGAAGGGGTGTGGGGAAGGTGTTTTAAGATTTGTTTTTATTTCTTATCATCCTACCTTCATTTGATTGGCAATAAATTAAATCAATTGCCATGAATTGAGTCTGTTTTGTCCATTATGGGAATCACGATTGATCTCTTACTGTCCTTATCTCAACCTACTACCCTTTTGTTATACTTTCTCTCTCCTGTCCAGCTGAAGAGAGGGAGTGATAGAGAAGTTTATTGAGCACCTGGCATCCATCCAAGGTCAATCCACCACATTGTCCAGCGAAAAAAAAATATAACTAAGGCTGCACAACACCACCAGCTAGCACTGCAGTGGAAGGAAGAAAATGTCCAGATACTTCACATTCTTTGCATCTACAGGTAGGGAAGGAAGAAATGCTGCCACAACCAAATAGCTTAATATTGGAATCCAGTGCTGCAAAGAGATGACACAGCAGACAGCTGAATTTTCAGACTAATAGAGTTTTGTATCCGTAGTCAGTAGAAAATGGTGGGTGAGTGTAATGCCTGTATGTAGAATGAAAAAGGGTATTTGTAATCACCTTTGTGTGCAGTTGAAGGAACCTTTTACTTGGAGGAGGAGGTTTTTGAGTGAGAACACATCATTTTACTTTTCTAATTCTAAACATACAAAATACTACATCTGCCGCTCTTAATTCCCTCACAGAAATTACATGGCTGAAACTAAAGAGACATGATACAACAGCAAAAAAATTACATGCAGTAAAGGCAAACATTATTAACAATCAGAAAACATTCAGTCCATCTACAGCCTCTCAAGTATGACTTTTATAAGGACACCTACAAAATACCTTAAACAGACAAATCCAGGGACAAAAATTCACCATTGATATTAGAAAATCAGACCTCAGCAGAAATATAGATACTTTGGCCCATTACATCCTTCCTGTACATCACCCCCTCTCAGAAACCTATGGGTTAAACTTTCCTCCTGTTTTTTTCCAACAGTTTTGTCACTTCTGTCCTTGCTAACACCAAAGAGTGGTGATAAACTACTTCAGATAAAGGGGTCCTAGAGCGATGAGGAAGATTAAAACCAGCAGTGTCCAGCCTATACATAAATGAAATTTTTAGGCTTTTTCCAACCTTGCAAACAATGTGGTAGACAGAGGATGAAATTTTAAGAAACAAAGTTTTGAGTGATAATATTGATTTCAGGTGTTTCTTTCATGCCAATTCACCCCCCTGTGTAATAGCCTGCCACTCCTGTGGTGTGACAGACCCATTGTCTGTGTGCTTGAGATGTTTCAATCAAGGGACTGACAGATTCGGAAAAAAAACCCCAACAAAACAAAAACCCAAAACCCCAAAACTTTAAATCCAAACATTTCTAGTATCTTTTCAGCCATATCTGTGGTTTCTGCTGATGGTTTACAGCACAGAGAACTGTGCCTACTGGGCCAACATAATCATGACAACAGTGCTGTGGATGGCAGAGACTGTGGAAGTAATATTGCATTCAAGGACTTCTTCTGCAGCCACAGCATGAAGGGATTTACGTCTCTGGGTAGCCAGCCTGCTAAGCTGGAAGTCAGATGTGGGGAACAGACTGATGTCCCCAAGGGGGCTTCGAGGGGAAACGGTCAGCAACCTGCTCCACTGCTTAGACACACACAAGTCTTTGGGGTCGGATGGGGTTCAACCAAGTGCTCCCTAAACCACTTTCAATCATTTACCATCAGTCCTGGCTAATTTGGGATGTCTCAGTTGACTGGAGGTAGCAAATGTGATGTCTGTCTAAAAGAAGGGCCAGAAGGGGGATCCAGGGAAGTACAGTCCTGTCAGCCTGACCTTGGTGCCACAGAAGGTTACTGAGCAGGTCATCTTGAATGCCATCACATGGCATGTGCAGGACAACCAGGGTATCAGGCTGTCGCAGTTTGAGATTTGCCCCCCCCTGGGAGCCAGGGGTCTCAGAGGTGATTGGGTACCAGGGCAGTGTTCCCTGGAGAACCAATAACCACTCATGTTGTTCACTTCTGCTCAAAATCATATATACACAGCACCGGAAGCTGTTGGCACTGTTCTGCTGTTGATGTCTGCTGCATGTAGGTGTGGAAGGCCAGGGGGTGGCTGGGCTCCTTCTTTCCCCCACTCCAGGGGGGAGGGGGAGCCCTGAGGCCCCCCAGCTCTGCCTAGGCCAGAGCAGAGTTAGAGGCAGCATTTTGAGTGTGTGCAGTGAGGGAAGAGACTCACAGCACATGAGGTAAGAGGAGAGAGGCAGGCTTTACAGCCAAGCCCTCTCCCCCCTCCTTTCTACAGTTAAACTGTGGAGGGGGGCTTTTCCTTTCCCTCCGCTGTAAAGTGGAGGAGGGAGGCTCAGTATTGAAGCTGAGCCAAGAGATGGGCCGGAGGAGGAGGCTTGGCACTCGGGAGAGGAATCCCAGGCGAAATCGGAGACGGACCCTGGAAAAAGGGGCCTGTAAGATGTCTTTGCCGTGATCTAAACAGAAGACAGCCAAAAACCCAAGGAGGAATCAACATTCCAGGACACAGACGCTTGATAAGTTAAACTACACTGCAGCAACCTACGAACCGAGGTATGAAACCGAGAGGGAGAAATCACACAGAAGACCGAGGAGCAAGGACTCAAAGCTACTTTCTTAGACTTCATGAGGAGAAAAACTGCAACAAACAGCCGGAGCCTGGTGAGGGGGGAGTGTTCGGGCCCAGAACACTCCCACGAGAGAGAGACTCATTACATATCAGCCTTGAAGGGCTCTTTCCTGGACTAAAGTTAAAGGAAGGGGCTTAAAGGACTGATAGAAATGTAATATATATATATATGTATATATATATCTGCTTTGTACAGTATATTTAGTTTGTACAATATATTTATTTGTGTAAATAAATGTATATACTTCCCCTTCCCCTTTCAGAAGCCTCTGGCCTGAAAGTTTCTCTCCGGTATTGGGATAAATTGTGGGAAGGGGTGGGGGGGGAAGCCTGGAAATTGGATTTTGGGTTTCTAATGTGGCTTAAACTGCCACACAGGCCTAGCCATATAGGCTTACGAAAGGCAGATCCTCCCTGACTAACCTGGTCTCCTATGATAAGATGCTTCAGTGGATGAAGGAATGGCTGTGGATGCTGTCTAACTGGACTTCAGTAAAGCTTTTGACACCATTTCCCACAGCATTCCTCTCGAGAAACTGACTGTTCATGGGTTGGACAGGTGGACTTGGAGAAAAAACTTGCTGGATGGATGAGCCCAGAGAGTTGTGTTGATTGAAGTTACATCCATCTGGTGGTTGGTCACAACTGGTGTTCTCCAGGACTCAATAATCGGGCAAGTCCTGTTTAATATCATTATCAACGATCTGGACGAGGGGATCGAGGGCACCCTCAGTCAGTTTCCACATGACACTAACTTGGGCAGAGGTGTTGATCTACTGGAGGGTAGGAAGGCTCTGAAGAGGGATCTGGACAGGTAGTATCAATGGGCCTGCATTTGGGTCCCAGCAACCCCAGGTAACACTACAGGCTTATAAGGACCTGGAGGTGATGGTCAACAGTGACTGAACATGAGCCAGCAGTGTGCTCAGGTGTCCAAGAAGGTCTGGCATCCTGGCTTATATAAAAAATAGTGTGGCCAGCAGAACCAGAGAAGTGATTGACCTCCTGTACTCAGCACTGGTATGGCCACACCTTGAATCCTGTGTTCAGTTTTCGGCTCCTCACTACAAGATGTACATTGAAGTGCTGGAGCATGTCCAGAGAAAGGAGCTAGAGAAGGGTCTAGAGCACAAGTCTTATGAGGAGAATGAGGGAATGGTTGTTTAGTTTGGAAAAAAACAGACACTGAAGGGAGACCATATCCTGTCTTCAACTACCTGAAAGGAGGTTGGAGCAAGGTGGGTTTTGGTCACTTTTCTCAAGTAGCAAGTGGTAGGACAGGAGGAAATGAAAGATAATCTAAAAAGTGTTATCTCTACTTTCTTTCCATTTTCACTAGATATCTCTGACTTTCTAGGTCAACACATATCAATCTCATCATATTGACAATTAGTCATTAACAGGCTACTGTAGAGAAGTTTTTAAATAAGAATAATAAAATCTCAAGAACAGTAATTTCAGTTTATTTATAATATTTAAAGAATTAGTATGAGAATTAGGATTATTGTTTCCCTCCTTATGGACCATTAAATCCAAATATAATAAAAGCCTGGGAAACTAAAAAAAAAAGGGAGAGAAAGAAAGAAAAGCTGGAAAAATCTCTACCTTTGAAAAGGAACTGAAATAGAATGAAAATTTCTTTGATGAGCTAAGAAAGTTTCCATAAGATGTTAAAAGTTTAAGTGTTATGCATAAAGTTACAGCAAACCAACATATATAAAGCGGGGAAAAAAAAAGGAAATTACTATTTCTTAGACCATACCTGATAGCAGCAATTCCATATTGCTGTTTGTAAGTGTTGCATTTACTCTTCCTGAAGTTGCATTGAAACTGGTGACTGTCAAAGTCATGGGCTGTTTCTTGCTTTTGTAATTGTAAGATCCTTTCCATATATAATTTTGGGCAAATACATCATCAGGAACTATGAAGACATAAACATGTTTCAATACAAAATGCAATATTTAGTACTTACAAAGTCAAATATCCAAGAAAATGTGTGACAAATATTAGCATTTTCTTTCCTTTGCTCTTTCTGTTTTTAAGGCTAGGAGGCATGATTTTCGCATATAAAGCATAGAAATCTGGCATGAACTTTAATGAAAGAAATGTGTTTGCACTGAAGAACACAAGCACATCTATACTTTCATTTGTTTTTTTCCTCAAATGTGGACCTGTCCTAAAATTAAACCAACTCCATAAAATCTAACAGCTTTAACCAGAAGTTCATATTCCTCTCCCTGTAGAATCTTTCCTCTGCAAGCACAGACAACTAGGGACATACAGCCAGCATTGAATTTTGTAGAAATTAATATCAGTTTAGATATCATCATTTTCATAAGCATATTTATATGACACTAGAATGTTATAAGCATTTTCTTTATTACCCAGTCACTTTTTCTAATGAAAAATTTATATAAGAAATGTTGTCTTGTCTTCAAATGCTTAAAAACATTATGAACTTCACCAGCAGAAAAAAATAAATTCTCTAATTTAAAATTAAAACCATATCACAGTCTGCAGAGAATAAATATGCTAAATTTATACCTTTACATTTCCCATTTATCATTAGCAACCTGTAAAATTATTAATTTAAGTAATGTTATTCCAGCAACTGAAAACTCCACCAAAATAAAAAAAAACACCCATCCAGCAAAAGCAGATACATGCAAATCTTTAAAATTTTAGCATGAGATTCCATTTAACCAATTAAATGGAAGGTGATTTAGGATGGGTTTATTACACTTTCTAAGGTAATGTAGCAAACTTAGCCCTATAACAATCACTATTTAAAATCAGCACTTTTGCATTACTTAGAGTAACTCACATTGAGCTTAAAGGTTTGTATGTGCACTGGCATCTCATGTCAGATAAGCACAGAAGAATATTGGCTTCTTTCTCTCTCAGAATGTTCCTAGATTCAAGACTGGGGCACATCAGAATGACCACAGTTTTCCTTCATCACAAGTTGTCTTCCCCATGAAGAGTAAAAGAGCTTTCCTAGTTTTTTTATCTGTGTATGTGTGTGTGTATATATATATATATATATGCATATGTTTTTTGACAAAAAATATAGATACTGTACCTGCAAACTGTAAGGAAAGAAATTGCACGATGCGAATGGTCTGATGCTGTTGATTTGTGAACTGCCTGAAATTGATTTCCCTACTTTTAGGAAAACTGATCTTTATGTACTCTACTTGCAGTTAATTGGGATTGCACAAAATGAATGAAAATTTTCTGAATGAAAAAACTGATGACTACAGCACTACATCATTGACAAACACACTTTTGAAGTAGTGCAAAAAATTAAAAAGAAAAAAAAGCTCCCCAAGTCCCCATATGCTAAGGAACTACTTTTAAATCTTATTAATTATTGGCAGAAATTCAACAGGTTTATAGTCAAAGGCTAATTTTAGTTAGGGAGACTGCTCTTTTCTAAATATCTCTTCAGTGGACAGAGAAAGGTTTCTCTAGTCAGGACATCCAAAGACAGTCTTCTTCAGCAAATCTGTTAAAACTGGAGTCTTTAGGCAGAATTTGAGAGATTACCTTCTGTCAACTAAAATTAACTTTTTTTGAAGGGCAAGTTGAAAGCTAACACTAAGTATTTAGGTAAAGCAATTTAGATTAGCAATATGTAAAAGAAGTGCAAGACTGAAAAAAAACTGTGAAACATTTTTTAAATTATTTCTGCATCAGTAGGATAATTTCTGAATGGGTAAATTGCATAGGATCTTACACAGAACAGCAACTACAGTCAAACACAACAGAAATTGTATACAGATATAAATTATAACATATAAGCTAGAGGAACTCAAACATTGGGGAACAATTTAATTAATTCTTTTTAAATCTAATGGCTAATATAATACCCTTTATTCATCCTAAGCCACTCAGTCCAATCTCACTAAACTGCTCCTCATTGTCTTTTCTATAAAAATTGTTTAAAACTATATATACCTTGAAGTACTTACCACTTAGTTTGGGACTTGGTGTTCCCAAAGCTGGTCTGGGATCCTTCACTAATATTTTGGAACCAGCTGTTAGAAAGGATGAATGACAAAGATAATTCAGTAGCAAAATGTTACTCAGAAATGAAGACAATAACTTCCATAATGGAATTTATTTCTAAAAAACATAGAAGATGGTGTTTCAAACTCAAATATGAATGAGATTTCAGTCAGTATCAAGCCTTAGTATCAGAGGAACACTTTACCACAGATTTCTTCTGTTGCCACATTTCATCCTAAGTCAGTCACCTGGATGCTATCAAGTAATTTGCAGTGGTCAAACAGTGCAGGGTTTCAGTTCAGAATCCATGTTTCAGAATTTACAGTCCTAGATTATGCACGTAATACATGAGATTACTTCTAACATATCATCTAATGCCAGTTATGTCACTTAGATCAGGAACTCTGAACAGTGCTTTGGCTGGAAGCAAGGTAACACCAAACAGTGAAGACACACATAACAAGGGTGCTTTAAATCATGTTTCTTTCCAGGACTTAATTATCTTCTAATAGTATTGAGTGAGACATCTTGTGTTCAAGACTGAAAAACCATAGATGTTGGCTTAATCTCTTAATATTGAAAGAGAAGGTTTCTTAAAAGAATAACAACAGAAAAAAAGAAACAAAAGAAGCTGTCCACAGTATCTCCAACTGCTCAGGTGATAGGAGAACTGCAAGTTGGAGAATTTAATATCTCCTCTACTTAGAGCAGGAACTCTCCCACCACTGAAGATGATGAAATAAACACCATAGGACAGTGTAATTTCCTGTAGATGAAGCTATTTTATTTTGCTGAAACTAATTTGGATTCACTGGAACATAAAGAAGACACATAATTCTGTGTCCTAATGTAAAATACTCTCATGCAGCACTAGGCTCAACTCCTTGTTCTAATGGTGATTTCAATATTTTGTATTATAGGTCTTCTCAAATCTTTGTTTGCGAAGCCTAGTCATGAATTTTAGGTCTTGGCTCTGAGACCATGCCTTTTCTCTCTGATCCATGCTCTAAAAAGCTACACAAGAAAGGAACTACTTTTCCCCTGAGTGGAGTATTTTTCTGCATAAAAAGGAAACTTTAGCAAGAAAGATTGAGAATATTTTTCTTGAGAATAAATTTTAGTTTTTTCAAAAGGTTTTTTCTTATCATGTATGTTAAAAGCATAAATAAGCAAGGGCAGGGGTTGAAATTCAACCTAAAGTGCTCATAGACTGTTACTACTGATTGATTAATCTCTCTTCTCTGTTTTGAAAGAAACTTACTGAACTTCACTGTACATGGTTGACCTTGAGGGCATGGTTCAATAGCATTTGCTTTCTGACTGCATTAAGTTTAGGTCAGAAATATCTGAATCATACTTTCCAATTGGGCTTTAGCATAAAAAGATGAGTCAATCAGCCTTGTCAAGTTGAATAAATTTCTAGTCAAGTTCAGAATTTAAATTTTAAATACAAAATAAAATTTAAATACAAATGTTACATAAAAATCCAAACCTAAAACCAGTTATCTATGAAGTTTAAGTTTCTAGGTCAAGATATTTTCTGAGTAGGACTTCAATTTTGCATTTAAAGTATCAAATTCAAGTTTAATTCCCCTACATATCCTTTTAGAGCTCTCAGCTCCAAATACTTTATTCCTTTTCATCCATTTCCAAGTTACTTTTGTGAAGTTCACAATAAGAGATGAACAACCTGAGCCAGTGCTTTTCTCTGTTCCATAGGATAGAGATTTCACCTCTCTGTAAAGGCAAAACCGAGATTATTTATAATGAAATATTTTACTTTACCTAATTAGAGTTAACACTTAGCAATATGTTGCTCATTCTTAGCTTCATCCACTGCTAAAGAGCAAGAATAAAGACCTCTGATCCTAAAAAAATTTAATTTCTGTAACATTTTTTTCAGGACATTGGGAAACTAAGTTATATGATAATGTAGATACACTCATAGCAACTACTTAAGACTTTAAAAAATCTTAAATGTTTCCTTACTATCAGGTAGTACAACTAATGCTACTTCTTTCAATATCATCAGCAAAAAATTCTTGGATCAAAATACAACCCATGAGTCACATTTAGCCTGCCATAACACTTTCCAAGTACTCAACAAGTCATAAGCTTCCTGGCTGCTAGCTTTCTAATACTTTTCCAAAGCCCTGCTCTATTTTCCCTCAGCACTTGCCTGGCATGCAATGCCAGGACACCTGTTTTTTAGTAATACAAAATATTCATTTCCTATTTTCCTTCCAAGTAGTAGTGTTTGTGTATAGAGGCTTTGAATGTCTCTGTAAGAGCCCTAGGGATAACCACATTTGAAACATTAGGTAACCGTAATCTGAAAAGGCCTTTAATTATTCAGAAAATTGATTTCCAAACAGTTCCTATACTCGAGGATGTTTCTTATCTCATATGAAAACCACCTTTCTCACCATGACTTGTCTATGATGTTTTTCATGTCCTGCTATGACAAAGTAGGTAATAAAAATTAGAAACAAAACAAAAGGTTGGAACATCAAGGACAAAGTAGCTACATTTTGTTTTCAAGTAGCATACAGTTCCTTACATTAAAATATAAAATACTATTAAACCTTATGGTTTAGTTTCATACAGTGATTCAGATATCTTCTTGGACTTCAGGCATCCTTCTCAAATATTAGTATAGAAACACAGAATCATTTAAGTTGGAAAAGACCCCTAAGATCATAAAATCCTATAGTTAACCTAACACTACCAAGCCCTGTACTACATCATGTCCCTAAATTGATATCTACACATCTTTTGAATACCTCCAGGAATGATGACTCCATCTCTTCCCTGGGTAGCCTAAACCTCTCCTGGCACAACTTTAGGCCATTTTCTCTCATTGCTTCTTACTTTGAAAAAGAGACCAACCTTGCTACAATCTCTTTCCAGGTAGTTGTAGAGAGCAATAAGGTCTCCTCTGAACCTCCTTTTCCCCAGGATAAACACCCCCAGATTCCTCAGCTTCTTCTCATAACACTTGTGCTCCAGGCCCTTCACCACCTTCATTGTCCTTCTTTGGACACAGTGTCTTTCTTGCAGTGAGGGGCCCAAAAGCATACACACTATTCAAGGTGTGGTCTCACTAGTGCCAAGTACTGAGTGACCACTAAGCAGGTCACTTTGTCATAGAAGAAGATTTGGTTAGTCATGCAGGACCTGCGTTTCATAAAAACATGCTGGCTGGGCCCGATCAACTTGTTGGTCTGCATGTGCCAACTGCAAGTAAAGAAAATCACCAAAATATGCAGTGGGAAACAGAAGAGCTTACCTTCACAAACTGGAACCTTCCCAGTCCATGTGCCATCAGACCTACAGGCTCTGTGCTCTGAACCTCCTGCCAGGAAAAAGCCTGGCTGACAAGTGTAAATCAATGTATAACCAAGTGAGGGAAGATCCATTCCTGCAACATTAGCATGACTTGGTGTTTCTGGTTGTTTACAGCTGTGAGCTACAAAGAAAAGATAAAATATCCTTCAGTCAAAATGGGGAAAATATTTCTGAAAAAATAATCTATGCCCATTCTGACAGTTAATTAACAAAGTAAAAAGAAATCAATAAAAAATTACATTAACATATTTTAATTCACATTATAAGTTACTATATAATCTATAAGGTATCACTATGAGCCCGTAAATACACTCTTAAACATGGATCTCTCAATTCCAAGGGACCAAGAACTGACTGAAATGCACTTGCATGAACAAAATTAATTGTCTGCATAAGAGGACAGAAACAGCAAACATCATACCAGACTTAAAAGCAATCATGTCGTGTGATTTATATCACTTACGATATCTGTGTAGCATTGAATAACAGTAAATAAATGGGTCAGTTGAAAACCACTATGAAAGGTCAAGGAGAAATTGAGGGTGAGTCATAAATATCAGGCAGAAAAAATAATTACCATTTCTAATCTCATGTGAAGAGCCTTATATATTTAACAACCACCAGAATCTGCCAGTTATGTGTTATCTCAAGGAGAGAATACCTCCAAGAGCAGAGTTCACCTTTCAACACACTGAGCTACTGATTTGCTGTTTGCTTAAGATTAACATGAACACCAACTGAAATAATACTAATGCTATTTTCTTCTGTGGATGTGTTCTCCATTCACTGAAGTGATTCTATAAGGTCAAACCTTATTAGATAAGATGATTTCCAAAAAAATACAGCTGACTAGCTGAACTAGAAAAATTTACCATGATGTTATATATTCAGTAAATTATCACTATTTACCAAAGTGTAAAAGATCTATGAAATGAAGGGCTACTTTCCATATTCAAGTAAGAAGATTTCTCTCTTCAGATTCAAAATTTTCCAACTGCCAACTCATTTTCCCCCTTTTAAAATGCCATTACTCCTCAGTTGAGAAACAGTTCAAACTCTTAGGTAGAACTGATTTTAATTATATACTTTCCTACATAGTTTAGAATAGGGCTTTCCAATATGTCCTGTTCTCATTACCTCCTCTGTGCATTGCCAGGGTCACACCCTCTTAGATAGAAACTGACTGGGGATGAAGATCTGCTTATTTTCTCTCTTTTTTTAAAAATTTCTATAGTGTATTGTATAAAAATTCACTCGCAAAATCATATTTCTAGCTGTTATAAGCTAGTAATGCAAATTTCGATTAACTTTCAATTAATAAACCATATAGAATAAATTAACTTTATAACAATGTTACTGCAACTAAATAGCCTAGATTAAAAAAAAAAAAAGATGGGAAAAAATTCTACCATTTACTTACGTATGCATTCTGGCTGGATTCCACTCCATGTAAGATCAGGAAGGCATGTTCGTGTTGTTGAACCATGGAGAAGGTGTCCTTTTTTACACTGAAACTGAACAACATTTCCCACCTGTTGAAAAGTAGAAAACACAGTACTATTGTTATGAGGAACTATCAGTTGATATTTTTTTTCCAAATTTGATCACTCCTTTGCATAACACATACTTGATAAGTTGTGATTCTCGTTCTGTAAAAAGTAAATTAATTTCACAGAGCATTTTGATAGGAAATAAAAAATTACCTCTCCCCAAACTGATAATCCCCTCTGGAAGAAATCAAAACCTCATCTTCTATGGTCTCTCTGGTGTGTCGCTTTGGGCCTGGAACAGTTGAGGCCTTGTGACTTTGGAAACAAAGTTTATGGTAGTTTCCTAACTCTGGACCAAGGAGGAACCAGTTAGGCAAAATTGTAGCAAACCATGGAAGTCCCAGAGCTGAAATGGATTTTAGATTCTACTGGACTTTGGCTGAACTAGACCCCCCTGTTGTGGAATGCTTGATATATTCACAAGTTATAATGATAAATATTTCATTAGAACAGATAGGGCTGGTCAACAACACTGTCTCCTGCTTCAGAAATTATAATGTTCCTATAATATTTTAATTTTTTTTTTTGGTGACAGGAGATAAAGAATAAGTGCTCTTTATGCCACACTGATAATAGAAACTGGAACACAAGTACACTACAATTATAATAGCAATTCATCTGAGATAATTTTTAATTATTATTCTTATAATAGGTATGTGTTACATAAAAAGGAAAATAGAATTCTTACAGTTTCGGAACAAATATTAAATATTCCAAATAAAATGGAATAACCTGTTCAGGATGTCCAGTCATGGTAAAATTGATGAAAATGCAAATACTACTTAGTTTTTATCAAAAGCAAGGAAATTAGATTACAAGGATATCATTCAGAGAGCAGTTTATTACATACTGTGAGTGGTTAACTCAAATATTATGGTGCACAGATTGTATCTACTGTTCTGCAGTGACCTGTGTTAATATATTTATCAACTCATGTTTAAACAAGAAGTTGAAACCTTTAAACTGTCTGTGACATCCCATTTATGGTTCTGGTTTGGGTTTGGTTTTTTTCATTATTTTGTTTAAATGCATGATACTTTATTCAGACTGATGCTCAAAGGTAAAATGTGGATTCTTTCATAATAGTTTAGTCCTGGAAAATGGTATTTCACTTATACAAGTATTCATTTGAAACTTTATAGTGCTATTCCATTTCAGCTCAAGCTGCTCATCAGAATGAAATTTAATAATAACTCATGAACTACAGATAGTAGCTCATCAACAGAGGATGTGATTTAAAATTCATTTCCCTTTTTTTGCTCTTTTCTCTGCTCACTGGACTATGTAATTACTTTTAAAAGATTTTGAAGAAAATATGCTAAATCACTTGCATGATTAAGCACAAAGTAGTAAAATGCTACAGGTTTTAAAAGTTGCATCAAATAGGTATAGAAGTATTTTTTTTGTTTTGTTTTCTGGTAAAGAACTTAGTTAAAACAACCACCAACAATATATTATTTACAAAAAGCACTAGCCTTATGAAAGTTGTGTTCATGTGACTACATCAGTGGAAAAGGGAAGGGCTAAAGACATCATTTATCTGGACTTCTGTAAGGCCTTTCCACAGTCCCCCACAACATCCTTCTTTCTAATTGGAGAGAGATGGATTCAATGAGTGGACTGTTAGATGGATAAGAAAGTGATTGTGGAGTTGCCTCCAGAGGGTAGTGGTCAATGACTCAGAGTCACGATGAACATCAGTGACAAGTGGTGTCCCTCAGGGGTCCATACTGGGACCAATATTATTTAATATCTCCATTAATAACATAGATGAAGGTATTGAGTGCACTCAGCAAATTTACAGATGACACTAAGCTGAGTGGTGTGATTGACACTCCTGAAGAACAGGATGTCATCCAGAGGGACCTGGACAAGCCTGAGAAGTGGGTTCAGAGGAATTTCATGAGGTTTTATTAAACAAAGTGAAAGGTGTTGCATCTGGGTCAGGGCAACCCCCAGTACCGATACAAGCTGAGGGATGAATAGATCAAGAGCAGCCCTTCCAAGAAGGACTTGGGAGTGCTGATGGATGAGAGGTTGGACATGAGCTGTCAACGAGCACTTACAGTCCAGAAGCCAATTGCATCCTGGGCTGCATCAAAAGCAGTGTGGGCAACAGATCGAGGGAGGTGATTCTGTCCCTCTACTCTGCTCTGGTGAGACCCTACCTGGAGTGCTGCATCCAGCTGTGGAGCCCTTAGCAGAGAAAGATATGGACCTGTTGGAATGAGTTCAGAGGAGAGCCACCAACATGATTATGTGTAGGAGCATCTCTCATACAAGGAAAGGCTGAGAGAATTGGGTTTATTCAGCCTGGAAAAAAGAAGGCTTCAGTGTGACCTAATTGCAGCCTTTCAGTACTTGAAGGGAGCCTACAAGGTGAGGGAGAGTTTTTACAAGAGCATGAAGTCACAGAACAAGGGGGAGTGGCTTCAAACTGAAAGAGAGTAGGTTTATATTAGATATTAGGAGGAAATTCTTTATTGTGAGGGTTGTGAGGCACTGGAAAGGTTTCCCAGAGAAGTTGCTATTGTCCCATCCCTGGAAATGTTCAAGTCGAGGATGGAAGGGGCTCTGAGCATCCTGGTCTAGTGCAAGGTGTCCCTGGCCAGAGCAGGTGGGCTGAAAGTAAATATCTTTAAGGTCCCTTCAAACCCAAACTATTCCATCATTCTATGACTCTATGATTTTATTAATCTATGATTTCACAAGAAATATAGCTGTTATATGTGTAAGCCTCAAAGTAGCACCAAAAAAGCAACAGTTGCCGAAGGGACGAAGAGGTTTTAAAGTTGCTGTCATTCAAGACAATGAATAAATGAAAAAAAAATTGCAAGCAATATGCAATAATTAATATATTATATTAATTATGTAGTTTATGCATAATAATTATTAAACAAATAAAAGTAATTTTAAAATAATTCATGAAGTCTGTTTTGCAATATTTTTGGGTTGGAGACACCAGGTGGCACTACAATACAGGATTCTATGCTCTTAAAAGATTCCCAGCATTTTCTGATTTGCTTTAATTTTTTGTTCTACAGCTTGAATAGAAGCATTAGTACTCTGGTGTTAGGGAAGAACTGTTCTACATGCAACAGTGTTTGCATCCAGTCCTGAAAAAAAATTTTCCTTGTATAACGCTTGATCCTATCTGTTCCACAGCTTTTTCTGGAGTGTCAGTTGTGGTTTGGATATTCCCCAATCAACATTGCTAACTTTTTTTTTTGCTAAAACCCAAAGGCCATATATTTGTTATTCTCAAACAGGAGAAATAGCAATCTGAGAAGAAAATGCATAAATATCAACCTGCATCTGGTTATAAGGTATCCCAGATAATTTTTTCACCAAATAATATAATAATAATGTATAAGAATAATAATAAGCTATTATGTTTATTATTTCTTATTTATTATTTCTTATATGCCTTATAGGAATAGAAGATACTTCTAACTGTTATGAGTTACTCTACAATCAAGGTTTGTCTTAGATTTCAGTTTATTAGAGATTCTGAAGATACTCTAACAAACTTCTTCAACCCCAGCAATTCATGCCAAAAGATTGAGAAGCTAAAGGAATGTCAGTTATTTCTATTCACTAGCTTTTAGCATCACATTTTAAGTGAATGAAAACACACCTCATTAAGTCTTTGCTATATCTATAGTTTGGTAGTCCAGTAATAGATAATTGCCATTATTAGTTACAGGGTCTTGAGTTACCAAGACTTCTAAGCAGAGGCTTGTCAGGCTTCCCTTGTCTGAAAGTGTCTTGAACTGCTTGGAATTTTGTATTTGGTTTTGGCTTGTTTTTTTTTTAAACTCGATTTAGCTGTAAAACCCAATTTTACTGTGATCAGGTGTCTATGACTAGTTTTTATGCTTTTCTTGATCTTTGTATGGTACAACCACAGTTTTACTGCTATTCATAGCAGTAAAAAAAGGATCTACCATGTACAGGAGGAGGTATTTCCCACTAATGTGGGACAGAGAAATACAGGCCTGGTGCTGGAATGATAGCAAAGCCCTTGAGAAATGGAGACAAAAGGATGCTGTGAAGAAGACTACAGGTGTGATTACGATAAGAGATGCAACACAGGCTTGGCCCTGGAGAACTCATTGCTGTGAACAACTCACCCATCACTGTCCAGAATCGGGTTTCAGGAGTAAAAAAAGAACAAGTATCTAACACAGGTGAAATGTATCTTATTGTGTAGATTGAAATATAGTGTGGGGTTGCAGTGTCATTGAGTTGCAAAAAAAGGAAAAAGCACATTCTTGCCAGTCAAGCACTCCAGACTGTGACACTAACATCCCTCACTGACACCAGAGACCTCAGGACCACGAGATGGAGAAGAAACCAGGAAAAATACATGGTGTCTGATAAGGCTTAAATTACATTTTCATTGATGCAGTGATGGTGCCAACTCTGCTAATGGAGACAGCTATACTGTGGTAGTAGAGCACTTCTCTTGGAATTTTATCCTATAATTCAATCAACACTAAAGATTTTATAAGCATTACATTAACAGAAGGAGACTATTTGCAAGGTTGCTCAGCATCTGCAGGTCAAGTTTCATATGGCATTTCATAAAATAGAAACCAAGAGCTAGTACAGGGCTACCACCACTGTAATGTGTCTATTTTCCTTTCTAAATTCAGACAGCCCTTTTGCTCAATTTAGGCCTTAATGTACGGAAAAATAGCTGAATTTCTACAAAAACATATATTGGAAAAGTATGAGAAGAAATAAATCTTACATATTTGACTGACTGCTCTGGGCAGTCCTAAACTGCTTCTTCAATTCAGTAGTATCTTGTGTTACAACAGCTCATGGTGAAAGTGCTATAAGCAATTTTCTATGTTACTAGCAATATGGCTGAAGAAATATTTCAAAACCAACAGTTTCTTTCCAAGGAGCAATTTATTTTCCAGATTACAGTTGAAGTCAGTATTCACTGAGTTCTAAAGGTATTTTGTCTCTATTGTGACACACTGTTAAGGTAGATCTGTCAAATAAAAAATGCTAGATGGAAGTTAACATCCTAGAAGTATGTATTCATAACACTTAAAGCAGGTGATGCTACTAATTTACATGCCATGCCCCATATCCAAGGAGCACTAAATTGGTATTTTGATGTCATTTGAACACACAGGAACCTGATCTGCTTCTGCCCAAAGAATTTGATACTGACCAATAAAATCCGTACAAAATTCTGTTGCCTCTTTTTCTACAAATTCCTCATTTAATAGTTGAAACACCATTCAAATGTGACATGGTGATATTTGTGCTTTTGTTAGTGTAGGTTCCAGGAGGTCAGGTTTAGATACACCCTTAAGTCAAGCCAGGAATTGTGTTGTGTTTGCCTGAACTTTCAAAGCTTGATTTATTTTTATTTTTTAAATGGGACAGAGACATAAATTTAAACCTTGACAATTAAGTCAATTAAGTGACCCTATTAATATTAGTTGAAATATGAAGTATTTAAGAGAGTCAAAACAAAATTAAAAAAAACAAACAAACAAAAAACCCAAACAAAAACAGAACAAAACAAACCAACAAAAAAAACCCAAAACCAAACAAAACCCCCACTAAAAACAAAAACAAAAAAAACCCTCAAACAAAACAAAAAAAAACCTCCTCACCCTGAGCTGATGAGAAAACTATCATATATTCAGCAATAACAACTCCTTATTATGCATTTGCCAATTGCAAATGCAACATTTTGCTTAATTTTACGTAAGTTCTTTTGGTCTGTTTTTTTAAATGGTAGATAATTGGATCTATCAGACAAATGAAAATCAAAGCCATCTAATCTTTAGTATTTTGGGACAATTTAGAATTATTCTTTACCTTTCTGCTGTGGACAAAAGCAAAAGTCACTATTATCCTGTTTATGCAGGAAGTTAATTATAACATTATATAAATTCATTTATAATATTTTTGTGGTTTATATGAATCATAACATTAAAGTATTTATGATAATGCAATTTCTTTCCGGGATCTACGGACAATAACTTGTCTAGAAGCAATGATTTTCACTGTTGTTTCACAGCTTCATCTGTATGAATGATACTTTTACCCCGTTCTGTATTAGCTAAGCAATCATACTTAGATAATCAGAAATTGCATGTTTAGTTACTACATGTGAGTGTGCAGAAAAGTTGCTGGCTAGGTAAGGAGACTATAGCTCACATAGCTTAAATATGCTAGGCACTAACCTTACAGCTGTTTACAACTTGGGTTTTTTAGAATTTACAAGGTTGTACATTCTGAGAGGAGGTACACTTCTTTTAGAAATGATTTGTCAGTTGACATTTTGCCTGATATTTTCATGCTAGCTGTAAGTGATGCTTTTACTCACAACTACAATTACACAAGAAAGACTGCATTAGCTTCGTCAAGGCGAGAAAGCTCATTAATATGCAAGAGAAACTGTGACAATAAAATTGTAGAAAATGGTCATTACAATGATTTATTTGTTATATAGTTGAATTAAGAGTTGCCCTCTAGCATAATATTGTATTATAACCAAAGGAAGTTAACCTTAGACTGTTCCTGCGTGTTCTATCTTGGCATGAAACAGCATTTCAGTCCCTAGAGAAAACTGAGACAACTTTATTTTCACTTGCATATGATTGTGATCTAGCACAATCTAAAAACCTAAATATTGCTAAAATAATCACTAAACAGGAGTAGTACTGCATAATAGCCACCAAAAAGGATAAACCAAATAAATTTTTAGCCATGGAACTTTGAAAAGTCTTTAGCTACAGTCCTGGCTTTTAAAAACTGACTAGATTTTGTAAATTCGTTTAAATTTCACTCAACCCTTTCTTGCATTTCTAGCAATGTGCAGATTTTATTCTTCTGTTATTAGACAGGCACCTCATACACCTTTGGAGCTGCTACTATACTCTTCTGTCCGGTCCTCCTCATAGGACTGGAGCTTTCCACCCTGACACCAAACACAGATGTAGCAGGATAGATTAGGCTTTCTCTTTGTTTGCAAGATTCCTAGCAAATTATAGAGTGCATTTTTGCATCTGTAAACCATTCACTCATGAAAATGTCTCACTGGCATGACTGTTTTGTGTGAATCAGAAAATAAGAAGTTCAAAATAATTTTCAATTTTACAGTTCTTTTTCCAACAGAAACATATGCAAACACAATTTGCCACAACACAGCCTTGTAGAAAACATGGCCAATAGCCTCCTGGGATGCATCAGGAAGAGCATTGACAACAGGTCAAGGGAAGTGCTTCTTCCTCTCTGCTCAGCCCTGGTGAGACACAAATGAATGCTGGGTTCATTGCTGGGCTTGCCAGTGCCAGAGAGACATGGACAGTACTATACCGAGTCTAGTGATGGGCCACAAAGGTGATTAAGGGACTAGAGCATCTGGAACACAAGGAGCAGCTGAAAGAGCTGAGATTATCCAGTCTGTAAAAAAACCTGGGGGCAGGACAGGCAATAGTGACAGATTTTTCTTCAGTGGTGCCCACTGACGGGAAATAAGGAAATAAGTAGAAATTGAAACATAGGCAATTCTCTTTAAGAAAAAAGTGTTCATTTTCACTCTAAGGGCGATCAATTTGGAATAGATTGCCCAGACATACTGTCAAGTCTCCATCCTTGGAAATATTCAAAACCACCTGGACACAGTCCTGATAAACCTGTTCTAGCAGATCCTACTTGAAGAAGAAGGGTTGGACTAGGAGGTCTCCAGAGGTGCCCAACAGCATCTGTGACTCTGTAATTCATTTGTGGTTCCAAAAACAGTGTATCAACACAATTGTTCCCAGGAAAATAAAAATCCCGCTTTTTAAAGTACGTCTGCATTAGCAATTTGGCACACAGTATACACATTTTTAAGCAGAAAAAGCCTAATTGATAAATTTTAGGGAGCACTTATATATATTGGCAGGAGATACTGGAAGCCTTCAAGGCTTCAAGCAGAACTTGATCACCTGTTTTTCACATTGCTAATATGGACACAAGGTCAGTGTAATCCAACAGCTAGAAATAAGGAAACAGCAACACTGCAGCAAAGAGCTCTTACAAAAGAAGTTTCTGAACCTATAACCAGAAGCTTCTAGACTTTGAGGTAGTACAAAAGTATTTTAATGTGGAAGTTAATAAAAAATAGTATACTCTACCTGATAGCCAAATGTGTTGTTTTGTGACCCATGTCTTGGGACTCCTGGATTTTCACACGCTGTGCGAGTAGGTTCTTAAAAAAAATTACAGTACATTAAAGACAAAACATATTACAGCATTTTAATTAAATACTTGAATGTATCACAACATTAACCTTGTTCAACAACATGCAGTAAGCCAACACAGAGACAAAAATAATGTGACTTGATTCTTACAGAGTACAGAATAACTCCAGGTTAATTCAAAATAACTGAAAACTCCTAGATTGAGTTCCTTATCTGGAAAAGGAATAATAAGCATTTCAAAAAATTACAATACATGACTAAAACCATACCTATACATCGAGGAGAAGACCCACTCCATGTGCCATCTGCTTGGCAAATCCTGGTGCTGGAGCCAACCAAAACAAAAGGAGGATTGCAGCTGAAAGAGACTTCTGACTGATAGATGAAGCTTTTGCCTTCTCTTTTCCCTTGAGCAGGTACTCCAGGGTCGCCACAAAACTTTGCTGTGAAAAAAGATATGATAGAAATGGAATGTGTCATTAATTAAAAAAACATAAAATTAATATTTAGCTGAACACAGTCAAGCAATTACTTCAAATTTTATATTTATTTTATTAAACACAGATCAAATATGGAAACACTTCATAGGAGTTCAGAGAGACTAGACAGCCAATCTTTAGTCTGCCTGATTGCAGTAGGTTTGCTAGTTTTTCAAAATGCCTTCATAGTGGTCTTAGTCAATACCTGAAACTTTATAAACAAGTTGACAACTTATTTATTAATGTTCAAACATCCACAATTTACTTCTGCCCCAAACCACATCAATCTGCCAATCTACAAAAAGCAATCAGAGATTACACAAAACTTTCTCAATCTCCCCTCCCCTCCTCCTTTCTGACACCTACCTAGTGCTGAACATTTTTGTATGATTAAAATATTTGTGAGATAGATTTTAGGAATTGTGAAGTCTTACTTTCTCATCCTTCACTGAAAGGTAAGGTTTGGTATGTATAGAAGTAAAACACTTGAAAGTTAGTACAGCTAACAATGATAAAATTTAAAAAACCAACAAACAAAGAAATTTCTGCAACAATTTAAAAATCGAATACTAATAAACTGTTATTAGACAGGGTAAATTTCACTGATAAAAATCTATTTTTAAATTGAAATTTTTACTTTATACCTATCACCTAATGAGTCTCGATGTCTATAACATGTCATAACTCAGTAAATGCACTGCTGGCAAATTTACTGGTCTTCTCCGGTATAAAGTTCTGATTATTGTCAGAAGCTGGATTTTGAATAATTGATCCAGGAAATTAAATCAGCTATGGTAAACCCTGGGTCATCAGACTATATTATTTCCTGACACACTACGGATTCCAATATTGTGGAGTCTAATTTCATATCAAACATAAAATACTGTAATAATCATTAAAAAAACTAACTTGTATGTGTGCAATGATGTATTTCTAAAAAGGTATGCTGTACAGACAGTGGAATTTCATGCTTCATCTTTCTTTTCTATGAACAAAATTTATATTACATCTCTCAAACAACAACCATCAAAATGTATTTCTAATATCTCTATCTTTGTCACCTATGTTTTAAGCTTTACAAATGACCCGCTCACATGAAATGCTCCTGCTCTCCTCTTACCACAGGCACTGACTCTATGGGAAATCCATATAGTTCACAAACACTGGTGAAAAAAAAAAGGACTTAATCTGTAGCATACCAGAACCTATCATTTGGGGATAGTGCCACATAGTGTACGTCATTGTATGAATGACAGATCATGGTTTCACTAGAAAATTCTGTGTCTTAATTTGAAAATACATGAAACACTTATAAATTTTTAACACAGTGGCTTGAAATTGTCCCCTAAACAGTTCTTTGCATCAATGAAGTAGCAATTCTCAAGGGAAAAACCATTCTCGCATTCAAAAATGAAGGTTTCATAAATTTATTCATTTTTTCTAAAACTAGGTAAAATCCACCACTTAGTTGTCAGTCAACTTTACCTAGTCATTGAATAACTACTGAATATCTACCTTTTATGTAGGTAACCATGGAAACCAGACATCATGGTAAAACACAGCCATTTTCCTCTGATATTGGAACAGGGGACTACAGAACAAAATAAAGTTGCAGCAAACTGGAAGCTCTATGAATGCTTCCACTTCCAATGGAACTTTTCCTAAGGACTCTGAGAGCCTTTAACAAGGCAGGACCATGGAGCTCTGGCACTGAGACTTCTTTCTTAAAAGAAATTTAACTGATTAACAGCACATTTCCTGTCAGTGTCTGATGGCAGCAGTGAGAGCACCTGTGGGAGATGTGCCCAGGTGAGATGTTGCTCAGTGTGGTGGCAGAGCTTCATGAGGAGGTTTTCAGGCTGATGAGCATCAGACAAGGAGATGGACTGGTGTACTCATATCCCTGAGATGGACACACCAGCCAGCCATGACAAAAGAAAGAAAGGATCCCTTACCCTCTCATCACCAGGCAGAATGAGGGGGCCTAAGAGATGAGGGGAAATGGAAGTAGGTTAATTCCTACTCAGGGGGCACATGCAAATCCCCTCCCAGCCTGCCTCACCTTCCCAAGAGCCCTTATACAACAGGTATGAGGCCCTGGAACTGGGTGGACTGATAACTGAAGATGCAGATGAAGGTCTTTCTGGGATTGAAAGGGTCATCTAGGGCAAGATAGCCTACCCTTCACATTATGACCACCTCTGTCAAATAAAAAGAAGGGCAATTTTCACAGGTGACTCCCTTCTGAGGTGAAACCAAGGGCCCAATATGCCAACCAGACCTAACCCATAAGGAAGCCTGCTGCCTCTTTGGGGCCTGGTAAGGGACTCTCTAGAAAGAAAACTCTCTAGTTTGGTACAGCCCTTTAATTAGTATCTGCTGTTCTTCATATCCACAGGAATGAGGTAGCAAAGAGAAGTCCAGTGGTGATCAAAAAGAGATTTCAGGGCCTTAGAGCAATTGTTGGAAGGCTCAGGAGGACAACTAGTGTTTTCTTCGATCCTTCTGGTAGCAGGGAAGAATATTGAAAGGAATAGGCAGACTCAACTGGTCAACAAATGGCTCTGAGGGTGTGTCATTGGGGGAACTTCAGGTTTTTCAACCTGATGGGATGCATCCTTTTCAGAAAGGGAAAAGGATTTTTGTGTGGGAGTTAGCAGGGCTGACCAATAGAGCTTGAAACTGCACTGGAAGAGTGAAAGGGAAAAAAACCAGGCTCACCTGGGATGACACACTAGCAGTGGGATGACATGCCCAAAGTCTGAGGAAGTGCATGCTAGTGAGATCCTTCAGTCTGCTTCATGAGGCACTGGGTGCAATGAACAATATTGTAATGTTCCTACATGCAACACATGCAGCATGAGGAACAAGCAAGAGGAGCTAGAAGCCTTGACTCAGTCCCAGAAATATGACATCCTTGGCATAACCAAAACCTAGTGGGATGAGTGCTGTGACTAGTGTGCCAGGATGGAGGGTTACACACTCTTCAGGAGGGATAGGCAGGGCAAGTGAGGTGGGAGACTACGGTGGGCGGAGGGGTTATGGAGCTTGCAGTTGGTTATGTGTCATGGTTTAGGAATGGTACACCCCAATTAAGTGCCCCCACAAAGACTCTCCAAAACCATACTACCACTCTCTTTTGCTCCCTGCCCACCCCCCAACCCCGTTTTCCCTTCCTGCTGTGGGGGGATAGAATTGGGAATTGGAGGCATAAAAGGCAAAGATCACGGGTTGAGATAAGAACAATTTACTAGAAACAGCAATGAGAAAAGAAAGCAAACAGTAACAGCAACAATATTAATAACAAAAGTGTACAAAAGAGAGGGGTGATTTACATGCAAAATGTTCACCTCGGAGCCTGACCCAATCCATGACAGTTTTCATGACCAGAAGCCCTGCCCTTCTCCTCTGAAGCAAGAGTCCCTTTCTCCTCATGCCAATGATGAAAGGTGGTATAGAAAAACATCTGGGCCTTAGCCACACCTCCTCCCAGCTACTGCAAAAAATTAACCCTGTCCTGGCCAAAACCTGGACATTATGGCATGTTAAGAGCCTTTGAATTAAGGAATACACGTAAAGACTCCCATGTCATCATGGGAGTCTACACATAGCCAGGATGTCAACACTGACAAATTATTCTTTAATGAACTAAGGGAGACCTCTAAATCAACTGCTCTTGTCCTTATGGGGACTTCAATTTGCCAGATATTAACTGCAAATACTACAGAACAACCCTGGATGTACATCCAGACTGGGGCACTGCTGCTGGAAAGCAGCAGAGCAGAAAGGGACCTAGGGGTCCTGGTCAACAGCAAGTTGAATATGATTCAGCAGAGCCCTGGAGATAGAAGGGCCAATCGTGTCCTGGGGGGCATCGGCTGGTCAAAGGAGGTGATTGTCCAACTCTACTCTGCACTGGTGTGGCCTCACCTTGAGCACTCTGTGCAGTTTTGGGCTTCACAACATAAGAAGGATATTAATCTATTTGAGAGTGTTCAAAAGAAGCCCTGAGGGGAAGCCATACAAAGAGTGGCCAAAGTCACTTGGTCTGTTCAGCCTAAAGGAGAAGAGATTGTGGAAAGACCACATCATGGTCTAAAGCCTCTTCCAAGGAGAAGTGGAGGGGCAGTGATGCCTTAAACCCCTAAGGTTTTTTTTCATTTTTCTAATTTTATAAGCCTTACAAGTTTTATAGGTAATAGAAGTAGATTTTAGAAATAAACCCCTTTCTCCCTCCTCCCCGTAGTATCCCTTAGTTTATATTCCTCAATCCTTTCACCCCATTCCATACTCCCTATATCACCCTATCCCCATATCTAGTAGAAAATGTTTAGTCTTTTAGTCAAGGCAGGCCTGTCTTGTTTGGAGAACGCTTGTATCTTGGCCTAAACCGCAGGACAGAGTCAAAGAACTGGGTCACCCTGCTCTCTGTACGCTGAAGATGAAGAAGATGATGAAGAGGGGGTCCCAAAAAGCACCCCAGACCCAATTTCGAGAGGCGGGCCAGGGGGTGGACCAGGCCAAAAGTTATAGGGTGGACACACTTAGGATTGGCCAGATATTGTTATAAATGTAACATCTCGGGCACAGCCCGGCGCGCCGTGTAACATCTATTGCCTTGGCATAATTAAACCCTTTCTTATCTCACCCCAGCTTACGGCTCCTGAATTTTTTCGTAGCACCAGCTGAGAGGGCATCAGCAGGTACTGGTCTCTTCTCTCTGGTGAGACAGTGACTTAAGGACGAGGGAATGGCATGACGATGAGTTGGGGAGGTTTAGGTCATATATCAAGGTTCTTCACCCAGAGGATGGTCGGGCACTGGAACTTCACAGACTTCACAGAATATTCTGAGTTGGAAGGGACCCACAAGGATCAGTGAGTCCAACTCTTAAATTAATTTAGTCCTGTACAGGGACTGAACCCATGATCTTGGCATTATTACTACTATGCTCTAACCAACTGAGCTAATCTCAGGGTCAACAGGCTCCCCAGGGAAATAGTCATGGCACCAAGACTGACAGAATTCAAGAAACATTCAGACAATGCTCTCAGGTACATGGTGTGATTCTTGGGGTTGATCTGTGAAGGGCCAGGACTTGGACTTCGATGATCTTTGTGGGTCCCTTCCAATTCATTATATTATATGATTCCATGATAGTTCTATGATTCTAAGTTATATCTGTAGTTAGGACTTTTCTGGCATAGGCCTACATTTTTGCCATCTATTGCCAAGCTTATAAAACCAGCAGTCCTTTACTGAAATTACTGCATGAGTAATTAAGCAAACAAATTTACAGGGTCATAGATGACAAATACTCAACCAGGGACATGACCATATTCCGCTCTGGATAATTAATCCATGTTATAACTAGACCTTGCATCTCTTCAGCTATAGGCTCTATGGAACCAAGCTGGGAACTAAATTTCTGATGTCAAGAACTGCTTAAAGATTGCTCATTGAGAATGACTTTCACCAGCTCCCTCTCATTTCTGCCAGATGGCAGCTAGCTTAAGCTCTTTGACAAGTACTGGCTGCCAATTGTTTTCTTTTGCAAGCCAATGGGTAACCATTGCACATCAACAACATTCAGTTAATGTAATCTCTGCATGAAACGGCCTTTAAGTCCCAGGCAGCTGCATTCTGTGGCAAATATACCTATTAAAAAGTTTAAAGGTGGAGCCTGCTTTTTCAGAGTATGTTGCAGTATTGAGTATTCCAACTTCAAAAATCACAAACAGCTTGTGGTATCCAAAAATGAATAAAGAATACCATATTTCAATCAAGAACAAATGATGAAAATGATTTTTCATGGTCTTTGTTGTTCATAATACGGCGGACTCTAAAGGAGCTCCACATAGAGAACTTAAGCATCAAATGTTGGAGTTTTTTTCTTGCAAAAAAAAAAGCCTTTCATCATGTTCCACCTCTGGCACATACAGTTTCAGCAGCACTAAAAAAATGTTGTCGATGATATAGGAATGTAATTGGGAAAAAAAGAAAAAGATTATCTACATGATATGCTTTTACAGTAGTAGGATATAGCCAAAATAGAGAACATTTTTGAAAGGGAAAGATTAAAAATGCAAAAAATAGTATAAGAATAGAGAAGTGCATTTTGCAACATTTAGCAAGCTACCTGGCAAGCTCAGCTTCTTGGCAAGTTTGAATTAAACTGCAGAAAATGTAAAGCCAAGAATATGATATTATCCTCTTCCAGTTAGACTCCTTTCTCAATACCAATACAGGGTAGTATAGCTATTCTACAAATAACTACAGTACCTCCTTCTTCAGTGCAATCAACTGAATATTACAATTACTTTAAAAAGATTTCTTTCTTTCTGTAATGAAATTTGTAGCAATACAAAAATTCATCAATGTTATAACTTTCAGATTAACAAAATTTACTGCATAAAATATGTAACTTAATTTAGTGTGGGGAAAAAATAGACAATTCCCACAGAATCACCCTGGGGCCTAGTCAACATTGCAGGCAGAAAAATTTCTCTGTGACATCACAGAAAGTTTAGGATGAGTAATGAGGAAATAAAAGAGATTATAATGAAAGTTATTCTATTCTATATGTATTGGATCTGAAAACAAGACAGCACCTCTTAATCTTGGATTGCCTTAGATCATTTTGTACGCATTGCCAATAACATTATTTGCATGTGTTTTTGTCTGAGGACTCCTACATGCACACACAGATATTCCTACGACTTCCTCAATCTACTATTTACATTATAATTTTGGAAAACTGTAGGAATTTTAGGAATTTTTGGAAGGATTGTACTTGCCCCAGGTTTAAAATTAATTGAGCCACTGCAGGATGGAGGGGTAAGAAGGGACTCAGGAAAAAAAAAAAAGTGAAAATTTAAAAAAACCCACTATAGTTGAATAGCAAAATACAGGACTATAAAGCAAATACTTACGTAAACACTGAGGTACTTCACCACTCCATGTTCCATTCCCAACACAAGTCAAAACAGCAGGAAAAGAGAGTTCATATCCTGGAGAGCAGACATAGCTAATGCTAAATCCCCAGTCCAAGTTTGTTCCTTCCAACCTTCCATTAGAGATCTGCGGAGGAGTTGGGCAGGTAACAGCTGCAATAATATTCAATATAATTAGGCCCAGCTGCTGTAAATATCCCTGGTGTACACAATTACTAGAAGAACCATATGGGCTAATTTCACCTTTTTTAGAGGACAATACAGTCAGGACATGCTATCTTCCTCACTGTATTCTTGCCACATTTCCTGAAGTTAGTACTTCTGGTTTCCTCCATTTAGGAGACAGTGGATGATTGATGAAGTGTCTTAAACAAACCAAGATGCTGCATCAAATCAAATAGGAAGACTACCTAAAAATCAGTATGGAAATTATGACGTGTACAACATTTAAGATATGTCTGGTAGTATACTACAAAATTATTTTGTTTGTCTGTTAAGACAACATAGATTACAATTATCTTTTATTAGTGTAGTAATAATTAAATATTCCTGTTAACCATTTTAGGCATTTGCTAGGTATTAATGCTCAGGAATGAAACTCCAGGACAACTTTTCCAAAATATTACTTGAAAGTCTGTTTCTAATTACCACAGTTTAGTTAGTAATTGCTTTGTGAGCAGCATCTCACCAAAAACCATCTAGCTTCTAGCTAGAGGGAGAAAACGTAAGGATTTGCAACCCCTTGAAACTGTTAGTGTTGCTACCTCTAAGGCAGCCAACAAGAAGTATTTCAGTATAGTTTCTAATTTCCAGGCCTCCCAGGAAAAAAATAGGTACATCTTCTACTCAGTTGTAGGGAAGAGGACTGAAAACCAGCAGGAGGACAGTAGAAATAAAGAGATATAACTGTTATGATGATGATAGAAGTGACATTCACTGGATAATGGTGTAATAAAAGACAATAGTTAATAAAAGTTGAAAGGAAAAAAGTATTAATGAAATTAAATTAAAGAAACTCTGAAGCAAAAAGAGAAAGGGCAAAATTTAGACTGAGTTACTGGAATGAATCATAGACAACAGTGGTAAAACAGAGGAAGTTTGGAGAAACTGTGCGGGCAAAAGAGAAAGAAAGAAAATAAAACTAATATGATTTAATTTAGTGGAGTAAATGGGAAGATGGATGGAGGAAGTTAAATGCTGCACCCATATTCTTTAAACTTATGTTTAGACAGCTGTCAGCTTCTGAGCTCAAAAGAAGTTAGAGGCACTAGTGTAGGAGCACTGTGTATGTGAATGTGATCAGCAGACAGTTCACCATGCACCATTTCTCCATTCTTATCATACTCTTCCACAAGAGAATCTCAACTATATGAACCATAAAGGTACTGTGCAGCACCATTCATAGCTGTTTGAGAATGCTGGATGAAAGTAGTATTGTTACCAAATAACCCTTTGCCACCAGTAAAACGAATCTAAATTTTGAGGCCTTGATTTTGTCCCAGAAAAGGACATGATAGCTTTTTCCTCACTTTTATGATGTTTTAATAAACGTGCATCAAAATAAGTACTCCAAGAAGCAGAACTCTGTCCTCATTGTCCAAGAGCTTCATGAACAGTCCTTTTACAGGGATCTTATATAGTTTTAACTTCTGAGGTGATTAATAAAGGAGGGAATACCAGTGAATAATTGGGAAAGGGGAGAGAAGAAATAGTATGAAAATAGGTGCAACACCAGAATTTTGTGGTGAGAAAAGCAAAACAAAACAACACCCAGCAACAAGCCAGAATGCCTCTCTATTTTGGTCAGAGTTAGGCATAAATATGTACAGCAATGTTTCTCAGTTTAAGAACTACAAGAATATAACAAATGCAAGTCTGCAAAAAAGACAACGCTTGAATATTTGAATATTCAGTTGAAGATGAACATGCATCCTTTTCCAACTAGGCATAGCAGAGAATTATTTATATCTTCTCTTTCAATGGCACAGAGACAATTATACATCCACCTTCTGCCCAGTTCATTTTCCAATTATTTTAACTAAATGGTACCAAAGGATCCTGGCACTTCATTCTGACAGTAAGAACTAATTGTTATACATTTCAAACACCCTACTGCATATAATATATTACTTTTAATTATGCTATTAACTTATCTAGTGTACTCACACAAACAGGTAGAACAAAATTCTGAGAACACTAGAGATTCTTTATATGGTTATTATTTAGTATTTATACAAACCTTAAATATGTATGAGGCAAAACCAGAAAGAATCAAAAATTCAAAGTTAAAACTGACAGTACAACTCTTTCTTTATATAGTTCTGTTTGAATCAAATCACAGTTAGATCTTCTGCTCCCTCTTAGGTGCCCTGTAGACCTTAAGAATTTGAGGATGGGAGACTATATCATAAATACTTTTTCTGTCTTATGGTCTTCTAGCTGTTCACTTACAGCCACTCTTAGATACAGACAGACTCTTGGTCAATAGTACCACTATAGCTGTTCTTCTGTTCTTAAAATAAATATTAATTGAAACTGAGGCTGGCTAAGAGCACACTGTAAATAGAAAAAAAAAAGTGTAAAGTTAAGAGGATCTCAAAGTTTATGTCCTCAAGAATGCGTCAGGAAAATGACTTTAAAAATGGATATCATCAAAGGTGAATTAGCATTAAACTGTACTTGTTAAGATATTGGGGGAATTGCACTCAGCAGGAAAAAAGTAATTGCAAATGGGGTGAAGATTTGAAATTAATTTATTTTGAGGAATGAATTCAGGGGAGGAAAATGAGAACTGCTGAACACGCATCATGTGCTTCCTGAAAATGAAACAGGAGAAAGATGGATAAGAACAAAATAGACATAAACTTAACTGACTAAGTTTTGAAAGAATAGACATGCTTAGTGTGAACCCAGAAAGAACACACCAAAATGGTAATGCTTCTCTACAGGTGTAGTATCAGGAAGAGTGAGAAAAATTACTCCAGAGAGAAGTTGGTTCAGGGTTTAGCAAGTGAGTTTCTCAGAGAAAGTATTTTTGATGAGACAGATAAGTTCGTCTTTCAGTAATATTTAGAATTTTTGCTGTTGAAATTCCAACAGGGTACACTAAACAAAACAAAACAAACAAAAAACCAACCAAACAAAAAGCCAACCAAACAAAAAAACAAAACAGAAAAATCAGGTATGCAATTAGAAGAGAGAAAAAGATTATCTTGAAATTAATCCTTTCAGTTTTGACAGTAGAGAAGGTAACATGAAGCAGAAAAATCTTTATTGTGAAATTTGCTAGAAGGATTTAGTCCTTTTGTAACACAGTGATTCTTAAAAGTGCCCATCTAATAAAGGAGGGACCAAAGGAAAATCTTAGTATTATAGATAGGGTAACTCAGAACAATTTGCCTTTGACAAAGTTCAGTTTGTATATACACAGACCTTTCCCAAAGGTGTCTTTCACATGTTTGAGCATTATTTTTGTAAATGCAGGGAGATATAAAAGATTATTTTAATATGACTTGCTAACTTTATAAACCATCATTTCATATTAGATAATTAAGTTTAGCAACAAAATAATAAAGTGTTTTACAGTAAGTTTCAATTTCTCTGGAAATATACAATAAATTAACAATTTACAATCAACAGTGTATGTAAATGTAATAGAAGAAATAGCTGACAAGCAAAATAAGTGTTGTACCTTTGCATGTTGGGATTACTCCACTCCACGTGCCATTGCTAGTACAAGTGCGAATTAAGGAGCTATTTGCTTCCATTGTATAACCAGGTTGGCACATATAAGTAACATTTTGTCCAACAACATAATCATCACCATATCTCATGCCATTGGCTGGGACTCCTGGATCTCCACAACTGATAACTGCAAGTAAATAGTTGAGGAACATATTTTAAAATCTAAATGTGATTTATCTATATGTGAGGGGAAAAACACAGGACAAAACTAGGCATTTATTGGCAAAAAGAAGGAGAAGAAAAAGGTGTCATAAATCTTATCTCCAACAAGAGAAGATAAAGATGTCATCTTAATTAGCTGCCAAATTTATGTAGAGCTGTATAACAATTATATTTGGAGAACATAAACACTTTTGTTTAGCAGTAGAAGTAAAGGATTGCACAGTTTTCATCGACAAAATTTCAAGATTACAAAATGAAAAAAAGAAAGGCAAGAAATTATCCATATGACACTGCCACCCTTTGATAGCCTAAAATTTTCCTATCAGATCAGCTTCATTACTAAAAAAGCAGATACCTATTATTTAGTTTACTTTTCTATGGATATATTCTGCAAGAAAATACAACCAGGAAAAATTAAGATATATGTCTGCCAAAACTTCATAAATGCTCACATGGTTGCTATGTACATAAACAGATGAGAATATTCAGCCAACCCCCAAACATGGACTGTGACTTACGTAAATACTAGGTCTATGGTACTTTAATGAGTAGGAGTGGTTGTAAAACCTCTTGTGACTTCTAGTGTTAGGACATAATCTCCTAATGAAATAAAATATTCCTAAGGAGTTAATAAAGAGTTTTATACCATTGTAATCTGAAAATAGTGTTAAAACAGGTAAGGTTCTTTCAGATCCGGTCAATTGGATCTATCAACTTCTGTTTTCAGAGTAAGAAATCTTGAGAATACTAATGGCAATCACAGAATCACAGAATATGCTGAGTTGGAAGGGATCCATCAGGATCATCGAGTCCAACTCCTGGCCCTGCACAGGACCATCCCAAAGAATCACACCATGTGCCTGAGAGTTTTGTCTAAATGCTGAACTCTGATAAAAAGTGGTGGTTTTCAGGGAAAAAAAAAGGGGGGGGGAATCTAGTTCATACAAAATATATTATTCCATGTGTTTTTCAGTTTATTTTTTATTTTATGGTAAACTTGACAATGCCCTTACAGCTTTGCTATTGCTCCTGGAAAACCATGGGAGGCAGTTTCCTGGGCAGAAAGCATATCCTGTCCACTTTTAAGTCAATGCCAAAGCCTGACGGATGTGAATGGCACCCTCTCTGTATCCTGCTCTCCAAAATCACAAAAATCCATGACTACATATTTGTGATATATTCTGGCCAGGTCCCTTGATCTAATAACTGAGGACCTGAGAATTCAAGGTGCATATAGTATATATACCTTGCTCTACAGTTTATCACAGTTTGAGTGATCAGATCCTAATTATGGGGCATATATCATAAATCTTAAGATGTCACATGTAATCACTGTCTATGGATACAGAAGAGACTAGAAAACATATCACAGGGTTATCTGGGTTAGTCTAAAGGTAGCTGGTGCACTGATAAAGGAAAATCGAGATCAGCCTAATTTAGTTTACCTACACAGTAATATTAATTTATTTAAAAACTAAAAAGTCATAGATTTTTCATGGTCACTTCAAATAATATAAATCTGGAAAAGACAGAAACACAAGTATATTCAAATATTCTGCATATTCTACCTTTCTCTATTTAACATATTCCATTTATTATCCTTAATGTTCAAATTTTGCTAAAATCATCCTCAATATTTTTCCAACTATACTATTGTTTTGACACTGCAATGATAATGGTCTACTTCTGCTAGAATTCTGTGCGGAGCAACAGCTCACCATCACTAACACCATCTTTCAGCAGAAAAATAGTCTGAAGACAACCTGAATGCATCCTAGATCTAAACATTGGCACCTCATCGATTATGTGTGACGGAGAGATGTCCGCGATGTCCACCATACTCGCGTGATGCCTAGTGCAGAATGCCAAACAGACCATCGGCTTGTGCTCTGTAAACTCAACTTCAATCTTAAATTCAAACCTAAAAGGGGTAGTATCCCAAGGAGAAGACTCCAAGTTAACAATCTCCAATCAGCCACAGTAAGAGACAGATTCCAGACAAACCTTCAAACTAGGATCAGCGTGGCCAAGTCAGATATGGTGATGCACTTTCTTAGCCCTTTCTAATTACCAGTGGTGTGAAACAAGGCTGTGTTCTCGCTCCTACCCTATTCACAATCTTTTTCAGCATGATGCTCCAAAGGGCCACGGCAGACCTCGATGATCAGGATGGTATCTACATTCGATATCGTACTGATGGAAGTCTATTCAACCTAAGGTGACTGAAGGCCCACACTAAGACCCTAAACCATCTTGTCTGGGAGTTGCTTTATGCTGATGATGCCACCCTAGTCGCCCACACAGAAGCAGCTCTGCAGCGTTTAACATCCTGCTTTGCAGATGCTGCTGAGCTCTTTGGGCTGGAAGTCAGCTTGAAGAAGACTGAAGTTCTCTATCAACCTGCACCTCGGGAAGTCTTCCATCATCCCCATATCACCATTGGCCAATCAGAACTCAAATCAGTTCAGTAGTTTAATTACCTAGGTAGCCTCATCTCCTCGGATGGTAAGATTGACGGAGAGATAGACAACAGGTTAGCAAAGGCATATAGTGCCTTTGGAAGGCTTTATAAAAGAGTTTGGCAAAATAAACACTTGAAGAAAAATACAAAGATCAGTGTTTACAAAGCCATAGTGCTGTCTACTCTCTTATATGGATCCGAATCATGGGTCATCTACCGCCACCACCTGCGACTCCTAGAACGCTTCCATCAACGCTGCCTCCGTACAATCCTAAACATCCACTGGTCAGATTATGTGACCAATACATCTGTTCTAGAACAAGCAGCAATCACAAGTATTGAGGCCATGCTACTGAGAACACAAATGCGTTGGGCAGGGCACATCTCAAGGATGAAGTACCACCGCCTCCCTAAGATCCTGCTTTATGGTGAGCTTGCCACTGGCTGCTGCAAGAGAGGAGCCCCAAAGAGAAGATACAAGGACTCCCTGAAACAACATCTCAGTCTTGGCCATATTGATCAACATAACTGGTCTACTCTGGCCTCCAATCGGGACGTCTGGAGACACACTATCTATAACGCTGCTGATGCCTTTGAGAAAGCACACAGGATCACTCTTGAGGAGAAAAGACAATGCAGAAAGAATCGTGCCTTGCAGAATATACCACCTAAGGAGTCTTTCTGCTGTGCCTTTTGCAACCGGACTTGCCTGTCTCGTATTGGCCTTTTTAGCCACCAACGCTCTTGTAACAAATGTGGGTAGTGCCCTTCCCAAATCTTTGTTGACGAAGCCTAGCCATGATTGTTTTGCCTGAATTAAAACATAAAGCTAATGCCTTTATCCTTTTTTTTCTCTAATCTTTGCTTCATTTCAGTTGGATCATCTCCACTTAGTTCACTATGGTAGGCAAAAAGGACCTTAAATTGTTGTAGTGATCCCGACCAGAAGACCACTGCACATCGACGAGTCAGTGAAACACAACGTTTAAGCTGGGGAGCCCCAGGCCTGTGCTGCCCTGTGCTGCACATCCAACATGGCCTTCAGACCTGAGCCACACAGATCTCTAGGCCAGGGCACAACCTCAGACAGCTCACGGCAGCACTCCATGATTACACTTTGCTGACTGCTGTCCTTGCTTTTTATTTAGCAGTGCAATAAGAAGCTCTCCTGAGAACATTGTTTCTCTTTGACTGCAGAAATGATATTGTTATTTCTTCGTAAGAAAATCCTATAATAACTTGCAGAGTTGAAAGGGGAGAATCTTTGCTTTAGGTCTGCATGACATATTGCACGTGGGGCAGTCTTGTTCGATGGTACACTGCCCAGGGCTCCTGGCATCTAAAGGATATAAGATTATCTATGCTGTTCTCTTCTTACAGGGTTAGCTCTGCCACCCAGCATTTTCAAGGATATGCAAGAAGCAGCTGTAATAAGTATGGACTGGCTGTAAATTTTGATAACATGTGGACTAAACAAAATTGGCATATCCTGAATCTCCTTCCCCTTGTTTTATTAGGATACTTCCTCTAATAAGATATTTTTCTAGGTTTTAAGAAAAAATTTCATGTTTCTACCTGAGCAATGTGTTTTGAGAAGACTGTTTTGGCATGTATTTCAGTAAAATGCTATTCTAAAATAAACGAAAAAATATAGATGCAGTTGACATCACAAAACATCTTTATCCTCGGTACAATTAATTTGATTCTCATTATAATTTGGATAATAATAAATAAACAAAACCAGGTTTGATGACTGCAAAGATAGCTGTTCACGTGCTTACCAATAAAGACTGATTTAAAAATAACACAAGAAGTTTTATCATCTAAATTTTGGGCTCTATTTGGGTTGCTGTAATACGTTCAAAATTTAAACAAGTTTGCTATACCTCTGATGAGGATAGTTTCCTCAAAATGATAGGTAGTCTCATGAGTCACATAAATGTAAAATTTTCATAATTGTTACTAAAAGATGAACTAGGACATGTAATAAAGCAGGAACAGATGGGCTTGAAAATACAGTGTTGCAAAATGCTTATTATGAATGTGAGAGATGCTGAAATAGCTTCTGTTAGTTGAGTAGCCAAAGCAAGTTTAAGGTTAATGAAGAGGCCAAACAGAAGATGACATGTGAAAGCAGGACAACAGTGTTGACCTTGGGGTCACTACAAAATAATTCTCAGGTGTTTATGACAAAGTTTTTATTTTCTATCCTCTGGAAGACCAGAATATTATACTGCTAAGTTTTCAAGATGAAGTAAAGCAATTAAAATAAAAATGTCTGAATATGACGTATCACAAAACATAAACAAGATTTAAAATATAGATACTAGGAAAGAATTCAAGTAGGTAGATCATGTAACCATGCAATTGCTTAAACTGTAATAGCAGTCTATATATTTTACTATATTGTGTGTGCCTTTAAAAAAAACATAATCTTCACATTTGTATAGCATTATATTTTTTAAAGTATTTCATATGCAAAATTATGCAGAAAATAGTGCAAGAAAAAGCTGAAAATTTATTGGTATGCAACTTCTATATTCTACTTTATTGTCTTTCAGAGGAGAGGAAAATCAGAGACTATTCATTAGAAATATGTCTTACTTGTGCAGTTTGGCAAAGATCCAGACCATGTTCCATTGGCAGTGCACTGTCTTACAGATGATCCAGAAAGTATGTATCCTTCCACACATGAATAAATTACTGAATTAGAGAATGTAGTTCCATCAATACGAAGTACTTTTCCATTAGCAGTTGTTCCTGGATTACCACACTGCACAGCTATAAAGGAAAACGTTAAATATTTTTCAAAATGAAGTAAAGGTGTTTTTTGAAATAGGTATGCCTAGGAATAATCCTGCTGCCAGCAGTGTTATGGTGAAAATCCACACTGTTGTCCCGAAAAATGTACGTTTTACCACCTACTGATAAGGCACATTGGACAGTAAATAGTTGTGTGCATGAATTACTAGTTTTTACCTTTTTATGTGTAGGGAAACAAAACCTAGAAATTTAGCTTTATAATCTGCATTAGTGAAAAGCTAATTTAGCTGCAAAAATGAACTCCCAATTATAAGAAAATACCTGATCTGCAATTATCATTGTAGATTTAATTTTTATCTATAGTATGTGTGCCTTTCTAGCATCACCAAAATATTTTTCCTAATTCAAAGCACAGGATGGTGTCAAATATTATTTCATAGGCAGGTGGAACCCCGATGTTTCCCAGTTCTTCAACGTTTGACTTGGGAATTTGGATGTGTCATTCTTATGTGATTACATATATGTACATTTAAACTATATGATCTAAACTAGAACTACATACCTGTTCATGCATCACCCATATCTCTATATATCTGTGAACTATATTTCTCATTTCAAGAAAAAAAAAATCACCAAAAGCATCTTAAAATGTAAAAGAGCTAGTTGAGATCAAAGAAAAATAGCAGTTGGTTCAGTTGGACTAAGCATATCCCTTCAGATACCAACATAAATATATATACATAACTTATATATATTTATATTTATTCACTTATTTATTTATGCAGTGTCAGGACAGCAATTGTTCAGGAGAAAGGACATAAGAAAACCAGCTTGTGAAATAAGTTTTTAAAATGTCATGACACTTTCATAGAGGTAACAAAGTCAACAGTGACGAAGTGGAAAATAAGAGCAGAGGTTCTCAAATTATTTTCTGCTTTTCAGGAAGCTGTTATTTGCAAAATAATCTGTTGGGAATTATCTCCTATTTTGAAGCAAGATAATTTAGGTAATAAATTATTCTCCATAAATATCCTGTTGGAGTTTTATGGTAATTCTTCTTCCTTTAAATTTCCAAATTATTTTTTACAAATAAATTTGTTTCTGAATTTAGTTTTCTATTGAAAAATAATAATGTCAACAGTACCAGTAATTGAAATTTTAAGCCAGTTATTTATACATAGATATATCTAATGAAATCCTGACACTGACATTTTCCTAAAACTGAGCTCTTTTGTATGAAATTCAGGTGTATAATGGTTGTGATTAAATGTCAGGTTATGGTGAGATTTTTATGTGAAAAAATACTTCAGCAAAAAGGTTCTTCTAGAGGTTTATCTAATTTTTTTTTTTCTCCGAACTAGAAAACATGAAGTTTCATGGGTGCCAAGAACTGGTTTCAAATTTGTCACTTGAAATGTGACAAATGATGAGATGCCAAGCCACTGCTACAGTTTAACAATTTATTTGAAAAAATTTAAGTCCAAAATCAACTGCATACCATTTGTAAGGTGATAGAAAGGCCACACAAAAGCAGAAAAAAATCTCCTGATGGTTTCTGGGAAAACCCCAGCACATGGGGAGACATTCCCAGAAACTGATAAAAGGACTAAAATGAAGAAAGGAGATAACATGGCCTTTTCCTGCCGAACATCCTGGATGCTGGGAACATAAGAAGTGGACCCTTGGGCCTATTTTATCCGTCTATCACCCCAAAATTAGTTTATTGACTATAGCCACTCAAACTGCCTAAAGAAAAAAAGTATAAAAAGAGATTGTACCCAAGCAAAAATGGAGAAGTTCCATCAACTCTGTGGAGGGAATTGATGAGATACCTTTTTCTTGCTCCACCTTCTTGAGACGCCTTGGGGTGAGCGATCACTTTATACATATTTACTAATTTTACCTTTGCTCCATAGTACTTTAAAATTTTTACTTATTACTTTGTTGTAAGTTGCTTTTGCTTTAGGGCATGTGCTTAAGTTTTTTGCTTTACTTATTCTTCGTAAGTTGTTTTAGGTCTTTTTAAGTTGCTTTTGCTTTAACGTGCGTGCCTATGCTTGGCTTTACTATTACTATTACATAGTTTAAGTGTGTTCTGCAGTTAGACCCTATTCCAGACACAAAGAACCCCATAAATTGTCACAAATTTGTATTAATAAACATGTTATTTTGTGAACTGTTAGAGTGAGTCCATTTTTAGATGCTGACAGTTTCATCAATGGCAAAATAACTCTTAGGAGAAACCTGCTGAGGGGTTCTTCTATTGCTATAAAGTTCAGTCCTTATATAAAAAGGTATCAAATATCCTGTCAGTCTCAGTGAATATGTTAAGCGAAGAGTCTCATTATGTGAGACAATAACAGACTGTTTTGGACATTAAAAGGCTTTGATCTCCAGGTGGGGGGGACATTGATAGACAAAAAGCTGGCAATGTAAAATTGGTTTTCTGATTAACACTAATAAAAATACAGTTTAAAAATAGAATGAATCTTCTTTAGAATGGATCTTTGATTTACCTTTGCACTCCGGTTGTCTTCCTGTCCAACTTCCATTTGCCAGGCATGTTCTTTCTTCTGAGCCATGGAGGATGTATCCAATATCACAGCTGAAATGTATTGTGCTTTTAATTTTAAAATTGTTTTCTTCTCTAGACCCATGACCTGGGATACCTGGATCACCACAAGAACCAGCTGTATCACCTAGATTTTAGAGTACAGAGATTGAATAATATGAAATGTTGTTATGATACTGGATTTAAAATGTAGGTTTCTATGTATATAGAAATAAATTTATGTTTATATTTTAGAAAAAACCTCCATATGTGTCAGTGGGAATGAGTCCCTGTAATTACAAAATTACTTGATTCTCCACTAATTTCTTTGTATTTATTTTATATAAGTACAGAAAAAGAATTATAATTATCTCAAATTCCCTTAATACTAAACTTTTGATAACATAATCTAATAAGAATAGGGAAAAAAAAGACAACCACAAAACTTTGGTCATTTTTTATTTATAATAGGGAATTCTGAGGAAAACCAAGGTCCTGATTGTAAAGACAATTTTCTTATTTGCAAATAACTAGTGCTCAAAAAATACTTTTTTTACTTTTTTAATAGAGTTTTATGGTGGAATGATTAGAGTTGCGATAGGTTTACAATTGAATGAAAGTTCTAGTCAACAATCTTATGCATACTAGACCTGAAGCATTTCCCTGATTTACAGAAATGTTGAAAAATCCCTTCAAAACTGCCTTAGATAGTTTCCCTTAGATAGAAAATTTTAAGCAAATTCCAAGATAGAGCATTAATGTTTTCAACTATCTGTTGTATATAGATCTTTAGCATAATCAACATGGTAATGAAAAAGAAGGAAAAGGATGAGGAGAAGGAGAAGGATAAGGAAAAGGAGAAGGAGAAGGAAAAGGAGAAGGAGAAGGAAATGGAAAAGGAAAAGGAAAAGGAAAAGGAAAAGGAAAAGGAAAAGGAGAATAAAAATATCAAAAAGGATACAGATCTAAATCTTTAGTTATGGTGATAATTTTTAGGAATCTCTAGGTAACACACTATTTGAACAGTAGGTCAGTTGTTTGAATCCTTTAATATGTACTTGGGATCTTCTGCTTTATCTTTTTAAAGATCTTTAAGACAGTTTTCTATGTCATAAGAGATGAAGGCGTATTATATTACTGAGTTCCAATACTAAAGAGTTGAATTCTAGAATTCCGGGAGTTGCACTGTTCAGGTTTTTGCCCATAGATTACAGTTTTCTGTAACAACTTGCAAATAAAACCAATGTCTTTCATACAAAAAATAAGTAAAACATAATAATATTTTTGTGAGAATGTCTGCACTACTTTGTAATTAGTTACACTATTGTAAGTACAGGTGAAATATTTCAAGAATCAGCTAGAAAGAATTATTCCAATTATGTAAAGGCTGTGTTATGTAGGATAGCCATACTTTTCTGGTGTTTATCTCAGTTTAAATAGCAATAATAAGAAAAATTCTTACATAGAAATAGTACATAAAGTTGCCTACTCCAAGTATGCAGAAGACCAAAACTCACTATCTGGAGATTCTGTGAGAAGTTAAGAGCCTGAAGTAGCACATGGAGGGAAAAACAGAGCTATTCTTGTCTTGGTTGGCACTGTGTGTGTGTAACCAATGCTGGTGAGAGTGAAGGGTTGGACACATCTCTTTACTGACAAAAGTATGTACAGAACTGGATAGTAAAAAGAAGAGTAGAACTAGCTTACTTTCCTATGATAAGTGTGGCATATGACAAATACTTGTTTTAGTCCAATATATCCAAGGAGTATACGGTACTATATGTTTTAATGCTTTCAGAAATAGCAAATTAACTCAAGTAAGTATAAGAACTGTCTGGTTCAAAATCACGGACTCAAAAGTTTAGGCTGTTCTCTGTTTATGCATTTCATTATGTGACACAGATCAGTAAAGTAGTCTGCCAAACCTGATTAAAAAGAAATTGTAAATAGTTCCAAATTATAGTAAGTAAAAACATTTTATAAACTTTCAAAATACTTTGTGCCCATCCAAACACCCCTCTTGTTTGAAAATAGTCTGCTGCATCTTTTTAAAATATCAAGGGTTTTTTGTCTATTTTGGGAATCCATATTTACATTTGCCAGTATTATTTATTTAGACTATGACAAAATTAGAACAGGGCCCATTCATTATTCTTCACAATAACAGTTCAATTTGTGACAAGTTACTTGGCAGTATGCCTAAAATAATTTTATGATGAAAAAATTAAAATAGGCTATTTGCTAAGCCAAGTAGAAATCACATATTCCTCTTCCAAATCATGTGTTCTTTCCTAATGCCTAATTATTACTTTGAATTATTACACTTTTAATCTTAGGAAGGTTAACCACCAGCTCTTTTGATTGAAGGTTACAGAAATAATTTTTCTAAATGACTAATCACATCAGGAAGTGACAGTGATATAAGCAATGATATCATAAGAGAACATATTTTTATTACCTCATGCGGACTCAACTAAGTGATTTTTACAGTAATTTATGAGCCATCCTTCACTCACATGTGTAACAAATTCTTAGCTGACGTTTAATCTTAATGAAATGAAGGGTATTTAGACTACTTAAGTATGTATAAAACCTTTGCTGCACTTATGAGGAATTCTATGTTGCAGAAAATTTCTGACTCCATCTGATGTGCACATGATGATTGAAAACTGTTTCTGAATGCCAATACATATCAACAGGACATGACAATTCCTTCTAGCTCAATGTCATGTGACAAAAAAGAAACTGTCATAGGGTTAATGTGAAATAATTTGATTATCTTATTTTCACTGACCTAGCATTTTCTATTTGAATTCTTTGTCATATATGAAAAGGTCAAGCATGCTGTGCCTTTTTTCAGTTGAACATTCTATGTTATTTATTATCAATAATATAAAAATATGCAAATTTTAATGCTTTAATATGCATTATCTGATGATTTTACATATTTTTAGATTCAAAATATGGAAGTTCTGTATAGTGAACTGCAAATTATTTTATAATGAGAATACATTTCAGATATACAATTTGAAAACAAAATCTAAAAAATGTACTATGCCAGAATTATAGTTTGTTATGCTATAGCTAAGGAAAATAAGAGGAGTTTGTATTCTATACATTTTGATTCATTATAATTAACATTTAAATCTATGTCAAGGAAATGTTTCTTCATGTATTGAGAAAGATTAAATAGATTTGATTAGAGTTTCCTAACCATGGATAAAAAAGCCATCATTAGAAAAAAAAAATAATGCACCTCAGTTTGAAATGCTTAACCCAAGATATTTCAACACTTATTTAACTCAATAGGAGAATTACTATAAGAATAGCCCTAATTTCAGTGAGGCTTCTTTGATATTTTCATGCTCATTTTCAGGCTTCCTATTTGTATTCCTTGATATTTTTGTCTACTTCTTTAATTATTTTTGTAACTCACAACTTAGATTTTTTTTTTTTTTCTTATGAAGACCATGGAAAACTACAATAAGTAGCCTTAGATTTTATCTAAAGAGGAGTTTTTTTCTCCAAAGCAAATACTGATGCATGTAAACTGTAAACTCACTTTTTATTAACATAGTTCAAATTTGCAAATTACATTAATATAAAATTATTTATTAAATAAGATTATTTTACATTAAGGTGTGATTTATAGTGCAGAGTTCTAAGCATCAAAGCTTATAAGAACTTGATCTTTGTTCTAATTATGTCAAATTTCCTTCTGCTTTATTTATAGAAAGTTCAGGCATTAAATTACGTGTTCCATTTTCCTGGGTTATGTCAGATTTTAGCTTCCTAATAGTTTGCAGAGGAAGGTTCAGATACTGAAAAATTCTTTCAGTGCTTTAGAATTTAATGCAAGATTTTAACCAAGAAGTTTTATTTTAATATTTCATATTAATTTTCAACTATTTCTGCCATCGGCTGTAAAATTGCATGCTCTGAAACTGTAGCTGACATAATCAGTTTATGACTGAATAAACTGAACAGATGAGGGCAGGGGAAAAAAAATAGAATTAGAATATGTGAGACCCCCACCTGGACTCCTGTACCCATTTCTGAAGTTCCCTATACAACAGGAAGAAGGACCTGTTAGAGCAGGTCCAGAGGAAGGTTGTAAATATGATCAGAGGGCTGAAACACCTCTGTTATGCAAAAAAGCTGAGAGAATTTAGGCTGTACAACCTGAAAAAGGGAAAGAAGGCATCCAGAAGACCTTATTGTAGCCTTTCAATGTATAAAATATATAAGAAAGATGAAGAGTGACTTTTTATCAAGGTCTGTAGTGACAGGACAAGAGGCGATAGTTTTAACTAAGAGAGGTTAAGTTTAGGTTGGGCATAAAGAAGACATTTTCTCATGATGAGTTCGGTGAGACACCGGAATACGTTGCCCAGAGAACTTGTGGGTGCCCCATCCCCAGAAGTATTCAAGGTCAGGTTGAACGGGGCTTTGAGCAACCTGATCTAGTGGAATATGTCCCTTGTCATTGCAGTGAGGGTGGACTAGATGATCTTTGGAGATCCCTTCCAACAAAAACTATGAGATGAAGCCAGTGGAAGATGTCCCTAGTAGGTTGGACTAGATGATTTGTAAAGGTCTCTCCTGATCTAAACCATTCTATGATTCTATTATTTATTAATACCGTGAAGAACCGTGGATTTTTAGTGTGAAACTAGTATAGCAGTAGTCACATTTGCATATGATTTATTTTTCACCTCTAGTTTTGGCATAGTTGTAATTTAAGAAAAAACTACACTTGTTTTCTACTTATTTTCTGCCATTGAAATTATCTAAGTGCTCTAAATTACGTAACTTAAAGAAACCTCACTGATTTCTTTAAGTTATATAATGAAACATGAGCATGACAAGAAAGAACCTCCCCTAGTATTTACTGAGAATTAAAACTAATAACAAGGTTAACATTTATCACAATATTTGTTTACATAGTCTACAAAAACAAATGGGATTTAGCCAAATCCCAAATTAGCATGTGACTTGGATTTACATTTTTCACTTGATCACTGCTGTTAAAGTGAATCAAACTGAAGCTGTGAAACACAATATTCCTAAGCGATAAGTGGTGCAGAAAACATATCTTGACTTTGGTGAGGGTTTATCTATTATGAGGATTAGATAGTGTTTCCTAAAAAAACCAAACATCCTACCTTGAAATTATGTGGAGCCCATTTGGCCTTATTATACAGAGGAATGTATTACACAATCAAGTTACACCTGCGGTGTCATCAAATCAGTAGACATTTTTAAAGTATCGGTTTCTTTCCACAGTCTGTGAATTTCATATTAAATGTCACCAAGAAAGCCTACTTCTTCCAGATTATTTTCTTGTGGATACTTTGTACTTATTTTGGGTTTACTTTTTCTACTTCTACTGAGATGGTACTTTAGTTCTATATGTGATTTTCCAGATTTTTAAATGACCTTCTGAAAAAATCAAAATAAATTTTAAACAACTTCAGGATATAATCATTAATTCAGAAATATTACCTGAGCAATGAGGGAGAGATCCACTCCAGTGTCCATTTAACTGACATGTCCGAGATGACTGCCCTAACAACGATCGTCTACCTGTGCAGCTATAATGGACAGTAGACCCAAATGTGTATTTATCACCAGACAGTACCGCGTTAGGAGGAACTCCAGGATGTCCACAGTCAATCACTACAATGCATAATTATTGGAGATAAAAAAAGGTTATTATCACTGATCAAACAGTTTGCAATTTTCATTTTTATAACTGCATACATAAAGTTTGTGAAGAGGTTTACATTTTTAGGGTATATGGGAAAGAGGTAACATCATGGGATTAGAATCCAAAATATACTTCAGATGAAAAGCTGTGAAACAAATGTTTAGAGATATCAAAAAAAAGATATTTTAGGTACAGATATCAATGTCCAAAACCACTCATTCACTAAGTTGATCTTTATGACATGAACACATGCATGCACACAAACATACATTCATGCTTGTACTCTTCAGAGAAAAATTACATGTAAACAATATCTGCTCAAGTCACTGCTGTGGTAGAGAATGTGCAGAAACTCATCTCTCTTAATAACTGAGAGCAAAGAGTTAATTTAAAAGCAAACTAAATATGTCAATTTCAGGAAATGCACAGTTAAAATTCATAAACCAAATTCACCATGTTCACAGAATGAATCTAGGCCTGCATCTTTGATTTCTTGTTACCTTACAGCTGTCCATGGCATGTGGCTTATCTCAGCCAAAGATATTTGTGTTTATGTACCACGAAACCCACAAATTAGAGCTGCAAATATCGGGGTAGTAGAACAGGCCCTTAAATCATACAACTGTAGTTTTTATCAAAACTTAATTTTATTTAATACTTTTTTTAGTAGATTTTTTTTATTAAAAAAAAAAATCCAAATCAGAAGCCTGATCAGGGTTGAGGATGTATTCAATTCCATAGCATTTCAGTACAGTGATTGTACAATACAGCACATAACCAAAATCATGTGCGATTTGTCTTTCTCTAATAGTTATTCTTGGTCTTAGAGCTTTAATTTATGTATATAGCGATCTGCACTTAATGACATATGTTCTTCCAGGGGTCCAACTTCCAAAGTGCGGAACCTTCCTGACAGCCTCAGAAAGGATTTAGGAATGTGGTATGTCAATGACTTTGCTTCTACCTAGTGTCACTGACCCCTGTGAACAACATTTAGGCTTGCAGGACTTTTAGTAAAATAGTCAGAACAGTCAGCTTTACATACTGAACACTTGATGTCAGCATGCTATTTTTTAATCAGTTCCTTATAACTAAATTCTATTAATTATGTATTATTGCAGAGATTGCAAACTTTGAACATTGTTAATAAAAAAAGGATTCAACATAACGAGACTTCTTCTTCTTGTGAGAAGAAGAGTTGATTGTATTTCTTTTTTTCTGCTAATGCTAATTCATTCTCCATTTTATTTCCAAAAAGTTCTTTCTTTCTATTTTACCACCCTCACTGAAAAAAATTTAAAATTCTTCCGTATATATAATCTAAATTGACCCTTTTTAGTTTAAAACCATTAGCCCTTGTGCTATCAATATATGCCCTCATAAAATGTCCCTCTCCAGCAATAATTTGCAAAATACTCCAGAGGCTGAAAGGTTCTTACAAAAAATTTGAGTAGCTGCAACAGAATAAGTTTTGGTAAGCTTATGATTACAAAATATCATGGACATTGCCCTGGTAGAATTCATTGACCTCTTTATATAAACAACACAAATAAAGGGGAGGATGCCCTTTCAAAAGTACAGATAGCACTCTTACTCCCAAAGCTCAGTTTAAAATAAGAATAAAAGATATATCATTAAATTACTTGTGACAATTCAGAAAAAAATGACTGAGAGATAAAAACACAAATGTAGAAAGAAATCTTTGAAACTTTACCTTAAAATACTCTTTGTAGATATGTTACTATTAAGCAACATTTCTCTTTCTGAAATGGTAATGTTACCTTTAAATTTAATGTGAAACCAATAGACACTTCTTTTTTAGTTTAACTGTGACTTGCAATCAAATTATTTATCCCATTAAAGAAAGGGAAAAATTCCATAACTGAAAGTTTTAGCAGCAATAAGAAAACAGTTTCATACTTTTTTATTTTTAGAGAGAGAATAGCAGAACTGGAGAAGCCTCCTGACAACAAATATCTACAATATTGCAAATATCAGTCCATAATTCTCAAATAAGAAACCCTTAATCTGTTTTCCCTTTAATCTCTAGAAAATAAAGCTTTCAACCTTTCTCAGATAAAAATTTTGATCCTAAACCAAACCCTTTTCATACACTAATAGAGAACCAGGTAAATCAGCTGTCCCAGCCAATTAAAAACATAAGAAACACCTCTGGCTATATCTACGTCACAGTTAGAAAGTTGTTCATGACAAGTCAGAATAGAAAGAACCTATTTGTGTTGATCCACTTGCCTTAGTGGATAGGTTGCATATGAGTATGATGTTCAGGTACATCTGCTACTGTGGTAAACCGAGGACATTATCCAGAGGACACTTTAGGAGTTCTACAGTGCTTGGTATCTTCATAGATAGTCTGATCTAACTGTTGTCCCAAGAGAAGTCCAGAAATTACTGTATTGATATAAGTCAATAATTGCATACTATAGGTTTTAGGTTTCAATGTGATAAGAACTCTGTGGCCAATGGAAGCCAGGTATTGGCAAATTCAATAGATACGTTTTGACCTTGTGTTCCTGCTATCAGGGATTATTACGCTGGGGCATTCAGAGGTGTTTGTTTTGACTATGGCTTGTCCCATTTGCTACATACAATAACACTATAACTGCTACTTCAGCTGCTATTGAGACCTTTCATCAGTACTGCACACACACAAATGTATATTAAACATGATTATCGTAATTGCTGTCATGAGACTGATGGAAATGTTGTGTAAAATAGTACCCAGTCTAGCCCACATTCTTTGCAGAAGCAAACTCATTATCTACTTACTAATACATTCAGGGAGAGGTTTGTCCCAGTGGCCATTTGGTTGACAAATTAAAATTGAAGAGCCAAATAAAAAATATCCAGGATTACAGTCATAAAATACCACTGTGCCATATGTGAAATTTCCATGTTCAATTTTGCTTTCTCTTATAGAATTTGCAGGAATTCCAGGATCAGAACAATTGACCACTAAAAAGAAAAAGAGCATAGACTTGAGAGTCATACAAATACAGTCTCCTAAAACAGTCTTTAAATGGTCTCCTATCACTTAAGTCAGCTGAACAACCAGAGAGTCACAGAATATCCTGCATTGGAAGGGACCCACAAGAACCATTGAAGTTCTTCTGCTGGCCCTGCATAGGACAGCCCCAAGAATCATACCATGTGCCTGAGAGTGTTGTCCATATTTGTATTATTGAAAATAATCTATTAATTAATCTGGAATAGTGAGTACTTGAAATAAAATAGAAGGAACTTTGACCATTTCAATAGTTTTCCACCATTATTATAGTTGGCTAGGAAACTAGCTTTTTAGCATAGTTGTAAATAGTATAACAACAAGTGCGCTGTTGAATTTATATGACAATTGCAAATTCAGTCTTCATAAAGGTGTGTGGCCTTTTCTATAATATTTCACTTTAGGTAGTTTACAAATATGCAGGGTAACATATTATTATTGTTATTAGTAGTCTTATTATTATTGTTGTTACTGTTATTTAACCTCAAAGCAAATAAAATTATTTTCATTAAAATTGATTTCACTGCACATGACAGACACAATTAATGATGCCCTACACAAAGTTAGTTCTTTTTAGTTTTAAAGTCTCTTCCAAAACCAGTATAAGATTTCAGGACTGTGTAAAATTTCAAAGCATAACCGATCAACTTATTTACTGATCAATAACTTATCAGATACATTGACACATTATTCTGCAATACCAGAATACAGAGGTGATTGAGAACAACTGGACTGAACATGAGATTAAGTAGGTACCCTAAACACACAGTGTTTAGTAGTGTAAATTTTAAAAATAATATCTTCTCATCAACAAGAAGTCCCTTGGAAACTTAAGTTCTGTAAACTATTTGGCAACGTCACTAAAGGCAAAGTAATCAAATGAAAGTGGAGAACACCTATTAGAAGGAAAATACAGTAAATAAAATACCTATAACAATGTATTATGAGTTAGTTAATGTACACATAAAAATCCATAGAGCTGCAGAGAAGATGCTGAAAAGCAACACCATTTCTGCATATGTTCAAGCAGGTTACAGCAAAAAATACATTTTTCTAAATAAAAACAATTAACATATTTTTAAAAAACATAACAACAGATTTTAAAAAGACAATGTGACAAAACTTTTCTAAAAGTGCTTATGAAAACTCAAACAGAACTAATTCCACTATACTATTTTTTTTAGAATATTATCTAGAGCATTGAGAACCAACACAAATGGATTACAAATTGGCTAACAAATTAGAAAAAAAAATTAAAAATCAAGATGCTCAATGGCGTATCAGTGGAAACATAAGAGAAGAAAAATATAGGTTTTCTTATGCGTCTACTAGGACTATGTTGGCAAAAATGCAGAGAACATTATTTCAGGATTTAAGCTCTTAATTATCTCTGCATAATTTTGCTTAAGGAACTTGTAGGAATGGTTTTTAAAAAATCAATACAAACCACAGACACATAAGAAAGTTTCTCTGCGACAGTTATCCTGGCAAGCTGAATATGAAAAATCATAGAATCACAAAATATCCTTAATAATATGATTATTATGCTAGTTAGTCAGTCTCTCAGTAAGAGAGGGATCACTTTGTCATGACAGTGTCCTTTTACCCTCTGTTTACTTTTCAACTTTAAATTTCCAACATTTAGTTGGAAACCTGTATATTCTGCATTCTTACCTTTGCATATTGGAGGTGGATGGCTCCACTGCCTATTAGCTTGGCACTGTGCTTTGGTTGGTCCTTGCATAATATACCCAGTATTACACGAGAATGTCACAACATCATTGAAGTTGAAACCATTTCCACTTGTTCTTCCATAAATAGGACTACCAGGGTGACCACAGCTAACAGCTAACAAAGCACAAAACAAAGGAACAAGAAACAGAGCGTGCTGTTATCACTGTTCATTATTTATGATGTAATAGATAATAATTGTATAATAGTATCATATAATAGTATTTTCAAGTTTTGATATTATCAGATACTGAGTACTTCCCATGATGGATTGAAATTCAAGAACTTAAATAAACAGAATAGAATTTGACATGCAGTAATGAAGGCAAATGAAGAAAACTCTTCTGAAGACACAGGAGAAGAGCAAGCACTAGATTTTCATTACATACAGTCTGAAATTTAAGAAAAATATATTTCAGTTCCTCAGGTATTATTTCTTACAAATAGGTCTTAGTATCAACTCAATATTTTATCTTCGAGGCTTAAATATTAGTGAAGTTATAAATTTATGACTGGATATATGAAACATTATGGGTACAGTGACATTTTTCTTATATTTATACCAAAACTGACTAGAGAAGGTAAAGTTTATTTTCTGTGCCCATAAAAAACAGATGAAAAAAACAGTAAGGAAAATCAGACACAAATTAATTTTCACAAAATGATTCAAAAAACTTCATAAGCATTTTCTTCTATGCTGTAAAAAATTCCAGTTGTTGATAAAAAAGTGTTCATTATTAATTAAAAAAAAAACTAAAACATCACAGAATAAATTAATTAGCATTGAATACTATGATTCATCATTGAGAGAGTTTCTGCCACAAAGATATATATATAAAAATACAATATTTAGAGGCAGATTAATACAGTTTCAATACACTAGTATTGCTGAACCTGAAACATAGTTGTAATTTACTTGAGAGACCTTCAAGAAATCTCAAATTTTCCTAAATTAAATACAGCATTTTCTATTATTACTTAAAGGTCTTTTATGTGATATGTTGGCACACCTATCACACAAAAGAAAACAAATAACAGTATCTCTGTGAGGAATAGTAAGGAAAAAAAATTATAATTTTTTTAAGAAAATATTTTAATCATCAGAGTTATAATCATCAGCTGACATTATAATTCAAGAATATCTACTTATCCAACTATCAGTAGTAATAGTAAATGCACATTAAATATTTCCAAAAGCCACTGTGGGTCATAAAGCCATTTTCAAATTTGAGTACTGATGTTCCTAAATCCTATCACTTTTTGAAGAAGTTTCATATCCATGCATAATTGCAGGTATTTAGTAGCCAAAAGATGTAGTGGAAATTTTAGGTGACAACACTTAACTTCACTTGATAGATGAGTTATAGGTTTTGTGTAGCCACATACTTTTGAGGATCTGCTTTAACTTTTTTTTTTTAAATGAACACTAAGTTGCAAATTCAATGCTCATCTTTCTGACATAGATATTCCTGCAACATAAATCCATATGTGTTGCCATTCTTACTTACGCACACAAGATGGAAGCTGACCAGACCAGTTGTGATCCTGTTGACATATTCTTACAGAAGAACCAATCAACCGAAAACCAGGACTGCACTGGTATACAACTGTGTCTCTATATCCATAATTTTCTCCTATTACTTGTCCATTGACTATAAGATCTGGAATACCACAGTGACCAGCTAGATTTTTTCACAGTAAAAAAAAAAACAAAAAACAATTAAATAAAAAAGAAAAAAAAAAGAAAAAAAATCAGTAAATATGCCAGAGAAATTTTAAATAAACCCCCTTAACTAAAACAAAGAAATACTGAATATCTTTCCTTTTTCTTTATTTGACTTAATTAAAAGCTGTGTTTTTATTAAATTGGGGGAATCTGTAGTATTGTATTTGTATAGGTGGAATTGTACACATATAAAGAAGTACAAATAGACAACATAGCAAAGAGATTAAATGTCATATATGTTAACAATTTTTTTTAAATATGAGTAATTCCTTTTTATTATAACCTGTAAAAAATCTATATTATTTCCCTTAGTTTTATTTTGGTTATGATTAAACCTAATACAGGTAACATTTAACCATCATACTTTTAAATAAATATTTAAAAAATCCATATAAATACAAATAAAATAATATAAATATTATAGATATCTAGCCATGTGGGCATTATAAATATAGCCTCCTTACAATGTAAAAAAATTAACTTGGACAATTTGTTGCTGGAATCTGACTCTGGATTGTTTTCTATTCTTTCTGTCCTATTGATCCCAGGGGAATCTCAAAGATGTTAACGTGTTTTGGTTGAAGGCAGTCAGCACAACTGCTGCCAAATGTCCTGCAATCAAAAATCTTTCTGTCTAGGCCTAATCTTCTACCCTGTATTCTCAAAATATGAGAAATACTGTATTTATCCCATGAAAGCACTATGACAGTCACAAAGAGACATTTTATCTAGAGAGAAGCTGGGAAAATGAATGAACTATGTGTCATTCGTTACTATTTTTCTAAATGAATCCTGAAAAATGGGCACTGTGATTCAGCAAAAAACATGTTGATGGAAAAACCCTCTAAGAACAATTGACTTCATGAAGACTATGAAATACAGTAGACAACTCACTGGAAAAAAAAAGAGTAGACAAGCAAGAAAAACAGGCAGTACTTTTGTGAAAAAAATTATTACCAGACACCAGCTCTTCTTTTTTCCTCTACTTCTCCTCAAATAGCCCTTACAAACAAACACCCAAAGCATGGAATTTCAAATAAGAAAGGACATTTAGAAGCAATATGGTTTGGATTGTTTTTTTCCTTTGAAATTTTAAGTGCTTATAATACTGTGATATAATTTTCAGCATTTTTCCTCATTTATTTGGGGCTAGAAATGTCTTTAAAAAAAACTGAAAATCTTACATTTTCTTCTAAATTGAGCCTTCTATTGTATTTCATTGTATGATTCATGATAAGAACATCAGAATTTACAATATAGGTTGTATGCAAAACTTCACACTTATTAAATTGGTGATTGCAATTTGACTTCTGTATAGTTAGCAGGAGTCCAAATCTGGTACTGTTTAAGGTTATATTCTGCCTTCATTGTCCCCTCCCCATTTCCCTCAGTGTTATGTAAGGACCAGGCATACTTGAAATTTGTTTTATGTTTTCTAGGATTAGATGGTATAATACATGTTTATAAAATTTTTGTTAGAGTAGTTTTTGATTCTTCTGGAAGTTCATAATACATTCAGGAAGTAGCAGACTTTTTTGAACATGCCCCAAAGGGACTAATTTCCCTATCCTACCACATTTTTGATGATAAACAGGACTAACCAGATGAGGAATAAAAACTGAGCTGGAAAAGATTGGTTTCTGTCAAAAGTGCAACCAGACAGTCTGCAGTGATTAAGACCATGTTCAAGGAAATATTTTTCTAGTTGCATTTAATTACAATATATGGCTTGGTTCTTAATCAAGAATGGCTTTATGGCAGTTGCTTTATGGCAGAATGGAAGCAGAATGCATCACCAGAAAGGTCAAACTCTGTTTCATGTGCAGAGAAGCAATTCAACATGTGAAGCCTGTGACTAAGATCAGACAGCAGCTTCTGCAACTGTGCATAGACGTTACAAACACACACACAACTTCAACAGGTCATTGTAAATCATCTGTACCTCTTGCATTAATGTCCCTGTTTCGCTCCAGAAAATTTAAAGTCATTTAAAATTCTCATCCTCTTAAACTACTTCCTCCCATTGTCATAAACCTCTCAGACTTCCTTTTAGTTTCTTCTTTTCTTTTGACTTTCTTCGACACCTTCTGTTGAAAAGGGGGGGATAGTGGATGTTGCTTACCTGAACTTCAGCAAAATGGTGTATTTAACACCATTCCCCACAGCCTTTTCCTGAACAAAATGGCAAGATACAGGTTGGGTGGGTGATCTGTAAGATGGGTAGAGAATTGGCTAACAGGCTGCACTAAAAGGGTGATGATCAATGCTTTTTCACTCAGGCTGGCAGGGATCCCTATGGATCAATACTGCACCCCATGACATTGAATATCTTCATAAATGATCTGATTAATGATGCGATTGAAATCAGCCTCACAAGTCTGCTGATGACACCAGACTGATAGTGAGGTGGACATGTGAAAAGGAAAAGCCATCTTACAGAGAGACCTAGCCAGGTTGGAAGAGTGGGTGAGCCAGAACTCTATGAGTTTGTAACAAAGACAAATGTAAGGTTCTGCACCTGGGAAAACATAACCAAAGAACCCAGAACAGATCTGTGTGGCTGGGGAACATCATCACTGAAAGGAACCTGAGAGTCCCGGTGGACAACAAGCTGACCATGAGTCAGAGTGTGCAGCTGCAGCAGTGAAGGCAAATTGGATTTTGGGCTACATCTGCAAAAAACATTACTAACAGCAGTAGAGATGTGATCATCCCACTCTACTCAGTGCTTGTCAGGCTGCACATGAAGTAATGTGTCTATTCTTCTCCCCACCATTTCAGAAAGACTGCAGACAGATGGGAGAGGGTCCAAAGGAGGGCCTTAAAGATAATCAAAGGGCTGAAAAACCTGTCTGTGAGGAAAGGCTGAAGGTGTTAGCCCCTGAAGAAGAGAAGGCTTGGGGGGACCTCATCACAGTATTCCAGTAGTTAAAGGGTGTCTATAAAGAGAATAGAGGGTCTCTCTTCGCATGGAGTCACATGGAGAGGACAAGGGGCAATGAGTACAAGTTGCACTGGGAGAGGTTTTATCACAACATAAGAAAGAATTTTTTTGGTAATAAGAACAAGCATTCACTGGAACAACCCACCCAGGGATATGATGGGAGTCCACATCACTGGAAATTTTCAAGATGTGACTGGATAGGTGTGGGAAACCAAACACGTGTTGCAGATAGGGTGCTAGATAATCTCATTTCATCTCCCTTTGCCAGGAAATGTTGGACCAGAGGATATTTAAAGCTCTCTTCCAACTTGGGTTCTTTATGATTCCATCACTTCAAACCCCTCCGTCTTGATTATTTCCTCCTACTCTGTATAAGAGTTACATCTTTGGAGCGCTAACTATATTTCATGACCAAGAAAGTAAACATCATTCAAAAACAGGATATGCCAGACTTGTGACACATTTTTCATTGCAAATCTAAAAAGAAATAAAAAACATTTGGGATTTGCAGCATTTTCCTCCAGTTTTCACTTTGCTTTCTGGGGGACGTTTTGTGTGACTGAAAGACATAAAAAAACATTTAAACCAAACCAAACAAACAAAATAGAAAAAAAACCCAAAACAACCAAAAGCAAGCCAACACCCCAAACTGATGGGTTCAGCTTCACTTGCTTTATTTTCAAAATACCATCTGTCAGGTGCATGTGGTAAGCAGTTCACTGTGTTTGCTATGAGAGTGTATATAATGGTATACAAAGTTCCCGTTAAGAGAACATTTGAGAATATTATTGGAATTTCCACTAATTTATGCAGCTAAGTAAATTCCCTAAGATACCATAAAGTCATGAACTCATTAATTAATTTTCATAACTTTTATTCTTTGCTTGCTTTATTTTCCCACTCTGTTTCACATATCCACAGAGATGTTCTCTGTCAGAGGAAATAAAGACCTTCAGGTTATAATAGTTGCTATCGTTTCTTCTCTAATATCATGGAAAAAAAACATAGAGGAAGAAAAAATAAAACAACAAAAACTCCTATCACCATCCACACCCATATCTGGAAGAGTAATTATTACTTAATTTCTTTTCTATTCTATTCTGGTTTTGTTGCATTTCTTCCAAAAGTAAGGTGTTTATTCAATTTTCTCATGAATATTAGTAGAATTTTTCCCTTTAGTAATTTTCTATTAAGATACCTGTGAAGAAAAGAATACCAAAATGATCATTATACATTAAAGATTTGCTCATACTCATTAATGCATATTCTGGTAGTTTTCATGATCAATTCTGCTGTTAATTGTTTTTCAGGACTTCAATTTAAACTCTTATTTTAAGGGCTTTGTGGCAAATAAATTTATTTTCCCTTATTAAGATTCTCAAATGAATTTTTGAAGTGCCATTCAGTAGCTTTTTCTGCTTTTCACTGTGCATTATGTGTTTGCAACACATATAGGTGTTCACACATAAAAATAGTGAGTTTGGGCTTTGAAGGGTTTTTTTGATGTGAAAAGTTTTCAAAGCTTTCAGATTACTGCTGATTCTTTATTAGCCTGAGGAAAATGAATACTGCACACGTATAGTTTTCTGAGAAATTGCATTTGTTTCTGAATGAGACATACTTAGTGTTAAATGGCATCAAAGATCAATTCTATTCCTTCAATTTATCTCATGTGTATCCCTAAAACATTTTCTCACTTCCTTGTATTATATATATCTCTCATCTGCCATGTAACTGATGTCAGTTTTGTCATACTGATATAAACAAGGAGCAACACACAATTTTACCACAGCAAAAAAATTGTGCAAACCCATAAAGGGACATAATTTTAAATCTGTTCTCATTTGAGACATGTCATACTTATCCCAGTTGAATGGGATAGGATATGGAAGATGAAAATTTTAGTTATGGAACTCGATATAATGAAACTGAATAAAATGATAGCACTGATTATTGTAATAGCTAGCCTTGATTCATAATAACCATAAGATCTGGCTAACTGTCTTTTGCAATAAGACAGAAAATTATTCCTCCTAAATGCAATTCAGATACAAAACTGCACAGGAGCTAAGCTCTGAAGTTGTAGTGTTTTCAATGAGGACTGAATGCAAATAATGCAAAATGGATATCATATTGACAGAACTCTCTGTGAGTATGATCAAAATATGCCAGAAAACTATGGCAAAAAGTGGAAAACAGATGCAAAAAGATGAGGAAGTAAAAAGAACAGGACTGCTGAGGAAAAAGAAACTAAGAGTACTGCAGGGAAATCAAAGGGTCAAAAACTGACCAGCAATGTTGTCTCCTTTTTTTTCCGTTTTAGTTTTCTCATTTGTCAGTAAACATATTTTGCAAATAGATGAGAAATTATTTAAGAAATACTTATTCTGTTATCAATTTACACTCCTGTTTGACATACCAATAAGTCATGGAATATTTAAGTATCATGGATAAAAGACTTTAATAGTAATGTTATTATTACCTAATGGAATACACTTTTTTTATGCCCAAAGTAATACTCAGATTCTAAGATCAATTACAAGCCAAATCAAAACTGTTGGAGTTACCTTGGAAGGCTATTGAAAACAAATAATTAAAAACAATTATAAAAGTTGCAGGAAATATGGGACAGAGGGAGTGGCTCAAGCAGTAACATCAATACTGTACTTCTGACCTGTATTTATCAGAATGAAAGAGACAGAAAAAAATAACCCCTTGCATGATACATTGACAAATACAAACATATAACAAACAGAACATTTATTGGACTGCATTAAGGACTGGGTAATGGATAGAAGAAAAGTTGAAAAAAATTGAACAAATGTTAAGCAAAATCTCCATTCAATAATTTCCAACAATTGATTAACATAATCACTATTACTGAGGGAAAAAGTATATTCTAATACACTAGTAGTAAATAGCTGACTTCACACTAGGTTAGGATTCTAGACTACTTTAGATTAGGCTACTCTAGACTGTTCTCACGATAGCTTTGTTCATTGTCAGTGTCTCTATTTTGATGCTGTACCATAAGACCGGATGTAGTTCCATTTTTATTATAATACAGATATAAAAGACCTATGCAGCAGTTCTGCTAATTCAGATGAGACCCCTAGGTCTTAATGTAACTTCTAGTTTATAATACTGAATCAATAGATGTCACTCTTGTAAAGACAACAAGTGAAACCTACAAAAAAAAGAGACTAAAAGGTACTAAATGTGAAGGTATTACTGAGTAGCAGATTTGAGAGGGGAAATAAGCAGTATAAGCATTCTCCATTTCCAGTCCACCAAAACAAATAAAGAATAACTACATGAAATATTATTAAGGAACAGAATTAGTCAAAAATTAGGAATGAAAGATATTAATAACCTGTGAGCACCAAATAAATTATCTAATTTGACATGAAACCCAGCTCTTGCAATGAAGAATGAGCCTAATAACTTCGTGTCAGAACCTTTGAAACCTTAGCTGTAAATGATGTTTCTTTTCTGCAGGTTGCTCTCTGAGATGAAAAGAGTAGGAATAAATGAATACAAAATCTTTACATTAAATGGTAAAAATGTGCCTGTGCTTATTTTTGTTGTCAGTAGTGTCAAACATGAGCATAGTAGTGAAAGAAAACTACATACCAATGTATTATTGAAAAAAGAGATTTAGGTTATTACTCAACAAAGTTAATTGACCTGTCAAGATGACCTCAGCTGAGGAGGGAAGAATTATTTCCTGAAATTTTTTTTCTTCTTTACAGGGCTTTCAATTTTTATAAGGATATAAGAAGGTGCAGCCCCAGACAAAGCAGGGTTTGGGGTATTTCACCTGCTATTTTCAGAAGATCCTCATCTTGACAGCTGTTCAAGTTGAATTAAACTGTTCAAGATGACTGGTAAAGTTCTTTTAAACTTTTTTTAATCTATGGCTCATAGAGGGAAGTTTTTGCTGAATTCCTTGAAACAACTGAATATTTTTTTTAAAGATGAAACATCATATACCTAATTTGAAAGTCTAGTTATTATTATGCAGTAGTACTGAAGAACAAAGAGAAGCCTATGGCTAACTCTAGATATTTTAATTCAGTATCACTGGAGATACAGATTCTCCTTTAATTGTAATAACAAGATAAAGATATTTAAAAACAGCAAAGACAAGTTAGTTGCTTATATATTTTTCTAAAAGGTTTAAGTATGAAAATAGTGGCAGGAAGGTTACACTTGTTACACTTCAGAGGTTACATACCCAGAGAAACCTTTCAGCGACTGAAAACTGATTGGGAAAATATAAAAACTACCACTGGTAAATTAATGCACTGAATATTTTTCACTGTCAGCTTACATGGTTTCTTTGCCCCAGATAGTAAGTCTGCTATTCTTTTGACCCTGTTGACAGCACTTCTCTGTACAGAGCTGTTTGATAACTGTTCTTTCCTTTATGAGTAACAAGCTGCCACTAATGACTCATTAGTGTTTAAAACTGGTATTTTTGTATGAAAAAAAAAAAGTTGAGTAAAACTGGGGTAAATATTCCCCAGCTAACTAGTCAAAGGTTGTGTATCCATTAGCATTTTGGTTCATCTCTTCCTTCTAACTCTTAAATGTGCTGAGTGGTTTTATTATGAACAAATTAGCTTCCTTTCAGAGGAAGTACATTGAGAAGTCTCTAGGTGCACAAAACAAGTGTTCTATCTCCTTTTGGAGACAAAGTGGTCAACATTATCGACAGGTCTTTTTGACAAGTCAGAATCATATGAGTAATGATGACATTTAGCCCAGAGGACGAGACCAGATACAGTCCAAGGACAATTATCTGAAACACATGTAATACAGATATAGAAAATTCAGAATCAATTATTTGTCTCATGATCTATTCTTTCTGCTGTTTTAATGCAGACAAAGGCACAGGTTTAATATTTCTCTTAGGAGAACAGATGAAAGGTTTTCTTGATATTATTATATAGGAAGTACAAATGCTGACATTTAATGTACCCTCTAACCTAAATAGTTTTTTTCTGCTACCCATCTGTCTATATTGAAAACTCCTCTAGTATTAGCCCAGTATTGGAACCACACTTCTTTATGCCTTATTCATCAAGTAAACTCCATTCTTCATTTCTGTGGTTTTATTCATATGGACACAGCATTTTATAAAGGTGTCTTTAGTTCTGCAAGTGAACTAAAATAACTACAATAACTAAAATAATGTAATTATATTTTATGGTTTATATTGATTTTAGGTTTAATACTAATTTGCAAAACTGAACAAAACTATTGTTCCAGCAGTTGCTGAGTCTTTCCCTGTAGGAAATAACAGCAATAACTTTTGGTAAATAAAAGAGACAATATAAAACAATCTGTTTTATCAATATGTCATGAGGAATGGAGAAAGAAGGAATTAGGCAAAAAGTTTTAAGTGCAGTACACCTGAGATGAAGAGGACAGTCACAACTTCAAGAAATGTGAGAACATGGAGTAACCTCACTAATCAACAAAAAAGAAAAGTGTGCACAAGATATTTTCCCTCTAATGAGTTTAACTATTGCTTAAAAATAAAAATTTTCCCTGTTTTTTCACATGGCTTTCATTGATGAGATGTCTAAACATCTTTTACAATTACTATCAGTCACATAACTGAGAGAGACTCAATTAAATTACATACGTTCAGAAGAGAAGTATGAAATCTGAATGCTTTGGAATAATCTAAGAAAACAGCTCATCCATTATATATAAGAAGAATTGTATCCAACAGAAAGACTCTTCAAAGCATGCTATACTTTTCTTTGTAAGTTTTACTTTGTTCAGTGTTTTGGACTAGGCTTTCTGAAATGTTAACTGAAATAATACAGGAAACATATTTAAATATTTTTCCAAGAGGAAAGTATATAACAAAATCACAGATTTTTCACTTTCTTTTTATAAGTAGTATATTCAGCAAAAATCCGTTCTATGTTTCTGAATGTTTCACCAGGATTTATTACATATACTTTCCCCCAGAAACTGTTTCCAGGTTTTTGGGATAGAAAAAGATCAAGCACAATAAATTGTGAGGGGCAGTCTTTAACCTTGAAGACACAACAGTCCTGATTTTTATCTTTGCCTGTTATTTTATTCTAAAAGACTAAAATGATTTTTTTCTTATATTTTTTTCACAATAAAATATTTTGAAATATTTGTTTTGAAAATTTTGACAACAGAATTACTTCATAAACTCTCTTTTGTTTTGTTAATTTTTTTCAATTTGAACATTGTTTCTTCTCACCAGCTATGGAGAACAAGATTCAGAATTCAATTTCCTACCACATTTTATTAAAACTGAGATTATTATGTGATGACTTGTGGAGTACTACATTGTTATTTAGGTATTCTTTAAGGAAAAATAAAGTGATATTCAGAAAGGAGGGCAGTTGTGTTAAATGTTCCAATTTTTGCAACAGATTCAATATCCATAAAGTATTATACTTCTTTTTTTAAAAAAGAAGCCAGAATGAAAAAAAAAAACAAACACAAAAAAGATCAGTGAAATAAAGCTTACCTCTGTTTTAGTTCTCATTTCTATCTAAGTTCAACATGAACTAGTTTTAAGTTCTGTTGCAGATACTTAGACTTCTGTTTATTTTACCTTTCATAATTTTTCAAATTACACATAATTGGAATGAAAATCAAGTTGTCTAACACAGCAATGAAATTAAATCATTTGAGTAACACTTTTGAAAAAAATAACTGGTATTTTTAAACAAAATAGTTGGAAAAGGGTATTATGTTATCCTATAGGATTTCATTAATGTCATCTAAGTGATTTTGCAAGGCATCTTCAAAACTTAAAACAGAAATACATTGGTAGTCATCTCAGTCCAAGCATAAATACATTTCTCAGCAAGTAAAAGTGATAAAGGATAGAAAATATTTACAGCTGTGAGCAGAAAAACTTTAGAAGTAGAAAGTGAAAATAAATTTTTTTCTTACTATTTTTCAGTTATTGAAAACAAACACTGGAATTTACCGATAAGTTCCACAAAAACTAATTTCTTGAACCATTAAAATACCAGCTCTGTAGATCTTCCTGCTGTATTTTATCTCCTTTTCTCTCACATTCTAATATTTCTTTAATGTCCTCCATTTCCTCCACCTTCCAACAGTGTTTTCTTTCTCTTCCTTCTTAAAAACATTTCTGAACTTCTGATTTGTCATTAGCTCAACCCATCCTTCTATCTTAAGTCTTAAATTACTTGTGGAAGAAACAAGACTTGAACTGACTTAGTCTGAGTCTTTGCAAGAAGCTGACTTCTGCACAGGGATATAACATAGAAGGCAGTGCTGTTGCAAAAGCAATTAGGGCAGCCATTGCTCCCTTTTATTAATTTGCTCTGTCACTAGTTTTGTTTGTTTTTTTTTTTGCCAAGGTATACATGCTTTTTTGCTTGCTATATATATGAAGTGTACTACATTTTATTTCTTTCTGTAAAACATTTATTCATGCTATCTTCAACAATTTGCCATCAATAAAGCTTTGAAGATATACATTCAAAGATTTACTGCGCTCCTATGTCTGATACGAAAGATGTCTTTTAGATTACTGTTTTCCCCTCCAGTCCTATAGTTGTTTTCTTAACTATTTATTGTTCCTGGACATTATAGCATATGAACTTAATAATAACTAATATTTTCTGAGAAGCAGGGGCCTTCTTTAAGTTGCAAGTAAAGACTATGCAACCTGTTAGTACTATTAAGATTGTATTACATTTTTATTTCTACAGGCAAATGTAACAGAAATTCAATTCATTCTGTGATGATCTTCACTTGTCATGAAGTTATTTTGGCAAAATTCTTAAATGCAAGTATTTTTCCAAGATGCTATTCACAAATAGAAGGCAATTTGGCTGTTTTTAGGTTAATATTTCTCTGATTAATATTTTTACATTTCTCCAAACTCCAATAGCTGTAACTTTTGCAGACAAATCGGTAAAAATGAAAAAAAAAAACCAACAAACAACAACAAAAGCAGAACATTTTGATTACATACATATTATGGGACCTTAAAGCTTTTAGATTTAAAACAATCTGTCTTATAATTGCTGGCAATTTAGAAGAAAAAAAATATCAAACATGAAGATCTTTTCTTCTTTCCCCCTCCTCTGCTGAATGGTTTCCACTGTAAAAGTGAAAAATAAACAAAGACCCTGCCCTCTCAGTTGTATGTCAGGGAACATTCCAGCTTCAGACTTGTAGTTTGATAAGCAAAACCTTTGCTCATTCATGAGTCATTCACTTAAGTGCAGATTTGCACCAAATAAGCTGTATTAGAGAAGGAAAATTATTTTGGATGGAGAGCAGTTTAAAAAGGTGAATGGCAATCCACACAAAGAGGTATTGCAACAAACCCCTATATTTAGCATATATACTAGTTCAGATTTTCTGAAAGTCTCTGTTTATGGATATTCTGTAATATACTCACGCCTCCACAAATGACAAAATACAATATGACTTATGTATTTCATTCTAAATCAGAATACTATCACAGCTTTGATTTCAACTGAAATTAAAATTTTGATTGCATATAGAGTTAAAATCAATGTCTCTACAATAAAGACAACAACCCAGTTCAAGGTACACAAGATAATGAATCAGAAAGAAGCCTTGAAATTCTTTAATGTGTTCATCTCATTCATAAATAATTTAGGGGCTGATGTCTGAGTATTTTAAATAGGTGAAGATACCTAAACATGTACTAGTAAAGGGTGTCAAATTGCATAAATAGTGGCCGGATAGTGACTTTCTCTTAGAAACATGGCTGCAGTGGTCCTATCAAAGTTTGCACAAACTTTTTTTTATCTCCTTCTGTATCTTTTCAAGAATACAGTTTAATTCCATAACACTACCACTGAGTTCAGGCTACCATGCAGATATTTTACTGAGGATATGTATTAATGCTGACACATACGGAATGAGTCTGTCTTGCTTTTTATGTATAGTTCTACTTTGAAGGCATATACATAAATACAGTAACACAGGTTTTGCATGTTGGAAAGATATTAAAATTTCTGAAAAGATAATTATATAATTTGATAATTTCTTATACTTTGGTAAGAAAAACAACCCGCCCAGCCACACACATGCAGATCCCTCTTCAATGTCTCTGCTAACAGAAAGAGACAAGCTGATCACTTTGCTTACTTTTGTCTGCTAGAAAGAAAATAGTCAAGTCATGACAGTATCTGTACCTAAACATCTCGTCTCAATTCCTCTCCAGAGTCCAGATGACAGACATTCTCTCACTGCAGAGCCAACTAGCATGTATCCTGAGTCACAGGTAAATATAGCTGTAGATCCATAGGTGATTTGAGTTCCAATCTTATTTCCATTGGGAGGTGTAGGAAGTTCTCCACAAGAAATAACTTCACGACAAAACCAAAACAAAACAGAAATGTACAGTTAAGTATCACAAACACACATAAAACAATACTTATCTACCAGTAATACTTATCAACCAGTCAACTAGATTTCACACCTTGAAGCATTTTGCTCTGTAGAAAAAATAGATTAAAAACTGCAAATAAAAACTGTTACTTCCCTAGAAATAAAACTTAAGAAAAGAGGGGGAGAACCAATTAAAATTGTTTCTGTAAAGCTAAAAAAGCCATTAGGAACATTATTAAATTCAGTTTAATTTCGGTTTTATCAAGTACTTTTCTTGCATATTGGAACACCACAATTGTTGTCAGTTTTAAAATTATGTTTCTCTGGGCAGACGTTGCTTTGATCTTCTAGTTCATAATGACATGCTTACCTCAGCATTCACACATATCATTTTTATAAGGAGTGAATTATATTCATGGAATTCCTTGCTATTTATTTACAATTCAAAGCATCTTTTCATTCAAAATAATATTTTTTCTTTATCAATTTTCTTTTAATAATAAAAAGACTTTACTATTACTAAATAGGAGGGTGAAAGCAGCTAGTGCACTTTATGCTTGAAAAAAAGTGGTAATATTTCAAACAAAACTTCTCAAAACAGTGAAAAATAGTTTGTCTTAAAGACAAAAGGGTTAAAAATACAAATTTTGTATGTAAAATATCTATATACACAGAGAGAGATAGATACAGACATATACACAGTATTTTTAATATTAGCAGAGGTGAAATATTGCAATTAACTTTTAAAAATACTCTATATTATAAATTATATTTCTACTTATAAAGAAATCAAAATTAAAGTTAATTTCCAATGTAATAATACCTAGTTTTGAAACTGCATTTTTTAACTTCTTTTTTTTTATTAGTTTTGTGTTTATTGTCAATAAATTCTAAAGCCACAGTTATCTGGCTTATCTGCAAACTTTTTAGGTATGTTTGGATTTTTACACCAATGTACAGATACGTTTTAGATACATGCACCAAAAGCTCAATCATGTCCCACATCACAAGGTGTTCCATAAAGAGAAAGAGTTCTGGGGCTTCAAAGTGTAACCAAAACCCTGCAGTTTCGAAAAAGAGGTGTCTAAATTCAAATGTATGAAGAAACTTGCTTTTCACAGGGGTGGGTGTGGGAAGCACATTTAATTGGTTTAAATATCTCAATATTCATTACTTATTTTTTGAAAATTAACTACTGCAGGTTATCAGCACACCAGCTAATGGTAGGACTGATGTGGATGTGTGTAAATGCACATTACATGACAAGTAGCTGAAAGGAGAGATTATTTTATTTATCAAGCGTGCAGACAATATACAAAGGTTTTGCATTTTTCTAGACTGTACAGCATTCCTGACCTAAAAAAATAATAGGAAAATGTTCTCTACTACAAGATGCAACATGTACTCACTTTGGCAGTAAGGCCTCTCATTTCTCCAACTCCAGGTGCCATTAGCAAGACACTCGATAGATGCTGGTCCCAAACCATAATACCCTGGATCACAGCTGAAAACTACTTTTGTTTTATACTCATAATGTGAACCATTCACTATTCTCCATCTTCCATGTTCCAATGTAAAAGAATTGATGCTTGGACAAGTAACAACTTCCAAAATAAAAAAAAAAAATAGTTATTTGTGGCTTAGTACAGACAAATTGGGAAAATCTGCACTGTTATTAATTCAAAAATATATATTAAATACAGTGACATAATCTTTGAAGACTAAGGCTGTATTTGAAATTGCCTTTTGTTAGGAGGTATGAGTTCTCTCATGTAATTAATAATGATCTAGCCAGAGCAGGGATTGTGTATTCAGTGATGCAATCAGTAGACAGAAGCTACAGCATGGTTGAATTCACTGTAGATGGACCTCCTGTGACACTTTACATCAGGCACCAGAATCTTTAGTAAAGTGTTAGCTACATTTAAATGCAGGAAGTATTTTTCTACTCAGGCAAACTCCGTGAAATTTGAGAGGCTGCACATTGGTGACAGATAAAATAATGTCCATGTTGAAGTTTTTTCAGCAGCTACACATTTTTAATCTCATGTCTTAATTCTATGTGTTCTTCCTCCAGAAATGGAACAAAAATATTGTACAACTCCAAGATAATAAAAAAAAATTTAACGTGCATAACAATATTTCCTACTTTATTTTTCTCCATTTGGATTGGTCCTTTGGAAAGAGGAAAATGAATGATTGAATGCAATTTAAAAGAACAAGAAAATAAAAAAGGAGAAAGAGAACATCCTTGAAAATGACTTTAGGGTATATTTTCTTTCATTTCCAAAATTCATTGGGTGAGATAATTCAAATCCTAATGTGCATCAGATAATCTGACATTTCTGTATCAGTCTTACAATCACCTGGGTTTTCATATCCCATTTATAACTGCTGGTATCCACTTCTCTTTGGGAGTAAACATGCATTTTCTCTGCAGTGATGTTCCCCCAAGTTCAGATGGTTTAGGACTATAATGATGGGCTGAATATAAATAATAAGCAGCAGTTTCAAACAAGTATCCCAGAGGTTTTGCAATTCTAGATAGTAAATAGAGTTTGTTAGCAGTATATGAATTTTGCAACTCTCACTGAAGAGATGACTTTTGCATAAACCTCTGCAACCATTAACTTTGATTTAGCTATAAATTAATTATTAGTTTGATTGTATTCTATAAGCTCTAGTATATTTCTTTTGCTGTCACAGCATGTCTTAGTTACGTACATTTCAAATATGCATTTCATAACAATTTAATACCATCAATAATTCATAGATTAAAGTAACCTGAAGATGAAAGTTTAAGTAATGTGAAGATTTATGGCCTGGATAAATAAACAAAATGTACATACAGGTTCTTACTGGAGACTTTTTACATGTTACTTACCTACACATCGAGGTGTTTTATTGTGATTGCTCCAGGTCCCATCCGGCTGGCAGACTGCAGTAGTAAGCTCTTTGGCTGATAGCCTATATCCATCATTGCAAAAATAAGTAACACGGGTGCCAACTAAGTAATCTGTAGTTAATATCCCACCATTTAATGGAGCTTTAGGAATTCCACAAGATATTGCTGAGTAAAGAGAAAGACACAGTTATTTTACATCTTCAATGTAAGTTTCCACTTACCTCCAATGGTTTATGCATTGTAACATCAATGGTTTTAAAGTCATAAAAAACAATTTTAAACTGCTTAATATGTGTTTTAAGCATGAAAATAAATTCTCTTAAAATTTTAGGGAATTCAATCAAATGAAGATTTTGTCTTTTGAAGGAGAATGAAAATAAGAAAAATGGTTCATAACTCTGCAGCTAACCATTCAAAATGCAGAAGATAGTAAAGAAAAGGGAATAGAAAAAATACTACCAGCACGGTTGAATGAGTAAGACACCATCTGAGAAACTACCAATATGGTTGGTAATTCAGATTTCTTCCATCAAATGTACTGTGTGACCTTTGGCAAAGCACTAAAACTAACTTTGAACATACTATTTTTTCCACCTACAAGGTAGAAAATACTCTGTTGAAAATATTGAATAATCAAATCTTAGAACAGCCTGTGTTGAAAGGGACCATAAAGATATTCCAGTTCCAACCGCTCTGCCATCAGCAAAGACACATTTCACTAGATCAGGTTGTTCAAAGACCCATCCAACCTGGCCTCGACACTTCCAGGGATAAGGCATCCACAACTTTTTTTTGGCAACTTTTTCCAGTGTCTCACCACCCTCATGGTGAAGAATTCCTTCCTGATGTGTCCTATCTTCTTTCATTTTAAAGCAATTCCCCCTTGTCCTACCACTGCATGCCCTTGTAAGAAGTCCCTCTCCAGGTTTCCCATAGGCTTGAAGGCTGCTCTAAGGTCTCCTTGGAACCTTTTCTTCTCCAGCCTGAACAACTGCAATTGTCTCAGCCTGTCTTCACAGGAGGTGCTCCTGGCCTCTAATCATCTTTGTGGCCCTCCTTTGGACACACTCCAACAGGTCCAGGTGCTTCTTATGTTAGGGGCACCAGAGCCGGATGCAGTACTCCAGATGGAGTCTCACAAGAGTGGAATAGAGAGGGAGAATCACCTCCCTCACCCTGTAGGCTGTGCTTGTATTTATGCATTTCAGGGTATTCTTAGCTTTCTGGGTGACGTTGAGCTTCTCATCAAACAACACCAAGTCCTTCTCCTCAGCGCTGTTCTCAGCCCATTCTCTGCGCAGCCTGGATTTGTTCTTGGCCCCAACCTATATGCAGAACCTTGCACTTGGCTTTGTTGAACTTCATGAGGTTTATGTAGGCCCACCTTTCAAGACTGCCCAGGTCTTCTGGATGGCATCCCTTCCTGTCAGTGTGTCGACCACACCATACAGTTTGGTGTTGCTGGCAAACCTGCTGAGGGTGCATTCAATCCCACTCCCCAAGTCACCAACAAATATGTTAAATTGGGACGGTCCCCATACCAAGCCCTGAGGGACGCCACTCATCACTGCTCTTCACTTGGACATTGAGCCACTAACCACAAATGTCTTTCAGTCCATTCAATTCCTTACCCACTGAGTGATCCATCGACAAATCCACGTCTTCCCATTTTAGAGATGAGGTTGTTGTGCAGGACAGTGTCAAATGCTTTGCCCGAGTCCAGGCAGATGACATAGTTATTCTTCCCTTATCCACCAACACTGTAATCTCGTCATAGAAGTCCATCAGATTTGTCAGGCATGATTCACCTTTAATGAGGCCATATTGGCTATTATCAGCTACCTCTTTATTTTCCATGTGCCTTAGCACAGTATCCAGAGGAGTCTGTTTCATAATCTTGCCAAGCACCAAGGTGAGATTGACTGGCCTGTAGTTCCCTTTTTTAAGAGTGCAGGTTATGTTCTTCCTTTTCCAGTCCATTGGAACTTCATTGGAATACCACAACTTCTCAAATATGATCGATAGTGGCTTTACCACTTTGTGCACCATGTCTCTCAGGACCGACAGGTCCAGCTCATCAAGTTCCATGGATTTGTGCACCTTCAGGTTCCTTAGATGGTCTTGAACCTGATCTTCTCCTATGGTGGGAAGTTACTGATTCTCTCAGCCCTTGTCTTTGCCTCCCATACTTGGCAGGTATGGATGAAGTACTTGTCAGTGGAGACGGAGTCAAAAACATTGCTGAGTACCTCAGCCATCTCCATGTCCCACATCTCCTGTTTCCTTCTGGAGAGGGTCCACATTTTCCCTAGGCTTCTTTTAGGAGCTGTTCTGGTTGCCCTTGACAACCCTGGACAGATTTATTTCTATCAGGGCTCTAGCTTTCCCAATCTGATCCGTAGCTGCTTGGACAATTTGTCTGTATTCCTCCCGGGTTGTCTGCCCTTGCTTCCACCCTCTGTAGGCCTCCTTTTTGTGTTTCAAAAGATCCTTGGTAATCCAGGCAAGTGTCCTGGAGTTTTGTCTGACTTCCTCTTTGCCAAGATGCAACATTTCTGAGCTTGGAGGAGGTGATCCTTGAATATTAACCAGTTATCTTGGTCCTCTCATTAATCTAGGGCTTTATTCCACGGTACTCTATCAAGCAAACCCCTGAGGAGGCTGAAGTCTGCTCTCCTGAAGTCAAAGTTAGCAAGCTTCTGCCCTTCTCACTGGTCTAAGAATCTTGCACTTCATCATTTCACAGTCACTGCACCCAAAGCTGCCCTTGAGCTTCACATTCCTCACCAGCACCTCCTTGTTGCTGAGAAGGTCCAGCATAGCACCTCTCCTTGCTGGATCCTCTACCGCTTGGAGAAGAAAATTGAAAAGTGCAAATAAAAATGTAAGCCGTGCTATTTTTTTTCTTCTCTCTCTCTTTTTTTTTTCTTTTTACCAGAAAGAAAATACCAAGAGAAGATCTGCTTCTAAATAGTGCTCTGACTGTTTGGGAACAAAAAAAAAACCTAAACCTTTTCCACCTTCTAACACCATATATCTAATGTAGGTCAGAGAAAAAAAAAAAGGGAAAGGAAAAGGCTTAGGCACTTAATTCTGAAATACCTTACTTTGAAGTGGAATCTTGAGCCATAAGAAAGTACCTATCATGCCTATACAAGAAAGTTAATCCTCTCAGACTATGTATAAATACTTGGAAAAAAAAATTAATCTATTTTTGCCCCTACTGGGAGCTGATCTGACGTAAAACTGATCTGCTTCATAAGCAATATAACAATACCAAAGGCAATAATCACAGCTAAGACACAGGTAAAGCACCAATGCTATAACAACTTCCAGTTGTAGTAGTATCAGTGTTAGAATATGCTTGCATTGCCATAAAATACCCCCTGCATATAAGATGTAAATTAAAAAAAAACATAACAAACCACAATAGAGACACACTGTCTTGAAAAGATCACAAAAAACTACTACTAATTTGCTATCACCTTGTCTGTGCAAAAAACACAAAACTTATAATAAAAGTGATTTATCTTATACATAGTTATATTAATTGTTCTAATGTGTATGAATATGACTATCTCAAACCTATAGCCATGTCTAAAAAATCTAAAAGTAGAAGGATTATGTTTAGCCATCAGATATTTGTTCCACACCATTAATTTTTTATAAAAGCATAACTCATCATGTACCATATCTAAGCATATATTCTTGGAATTCTATTTAATTGTTCATTTATTTACCTTTAATTTTTTTAAATACTTTAGTATAGCTTGCATAACAATCACCATTTATACAACAATATGTCTGCTCTTATGGACAATTTAGATTACTGAGATAGACAACTTTTCTGGATATAATGTTGTTTTAAACTTCACTTACTTAAAATCTCTACCTAAAATTCCTGTAAAAGCATTTGCCCACTATCCACATATTATATTATAAAGTACTAATAATGACTTCCGATGAGACCTGTGTGAGACAATATTTATTTGCAAAAGAAATATTTCATAATTAAAAACCAAGAATCATATAGTTCTGGGATAAAAATGCAAATGTAAAAAATAACTGAAAGAAAACAAAATGCTTTAAAACACTTTGAGATCTATGACCAGTTATAAATATTCAACCATTTATATGAATTCATGGTAATTCCTGTACTCAGATAGATCAGTGCAAATCTGTTCATTCTTTCAAAAGTTTATCATGATCAGACCTTATAATTTATCATGGGAAACTTTTATTGACTTAATATCATTAATCTGACGTGGATACATAGGTAACAACAATTTTCACATTATAGTTCATTTAATGCATGCCTATATAAACAGAATAGTTAATATCTAAAAGTTAGAACATTAAAGTTGATAAATAATTGGTATTATTTTTACCATTATATGATAAAATATTAAATTTTGAAGACACTTTTCAGATAAAGGGTCCTTTTGCATTAACTTTGAAACAGGTTTCAGTTAATTGCTGAAGTCTGGTTTGAAGTATTTCTCTTTGATTCCTTACTACTGCATTTAGTCTCTTCCACTGAGATTTATTTATTTTTATAAATAACGTAAAAAAGCTCTCATCCAAGGTTTAACATTGACTGGATATTTCAGGTTCTCCCAGTCCTGTAGTGCAAGTGATATGAAGAATGGCTGGTATTATCTATTTAGAGGTTCAGAGATCAAGATTTCTAGTCATATAGGTATAAGAATGAGAACATTAAAAATTGCTCTAACATTACTCATTAACTTGGAAAAAAAAGTTGTAGTGGAAAAGGCTATGGATGTTCATTAATTACAGAAGACAATTCTCAACAATAGTAAAGATACAGAATGAAAAATGTAAAAACAAAGAATTAGTTTAGAAAATCATGAAATATTCTGAAGGAGGTAGAAATGCTTGCCAGGTAATGCAATTAGTATTGCCATAAAAACCCACCAAAGCACCAAAATCCACTAGCTGTGCAGATTGTAGAGGTATCACTAAAGAATAGATAATTTTGAGGCCTGAGATATCTTATTTCCTATAGGAAATAGTTGTAATTACTATTACTACTACTGTGATTTGACTGGCAATCTTAATTTTGGAAACAGAAAAAAAATAGATTTAAAATGACATGTTGCTTTGAAAGAAGCTGCAAAATTGCAAATATATTTATTTTTAACTTGCAATACTGTATAAAATAAGAAAGTCTAATACTTTTTCTGATCTGTGTTAAATGGTCATTTGCGGCAATTCTACATTCAGATGTGTAAAAGGACTGACTAAAATGGCTTTGAAATTTATGCTATAAATGATAGAGAATGGGAAGTAGAAGTTAGGACTGTGACATTGTCATCTGATATCACCTGGAAAAATAGTTGGCAAATTCTGACTGACAATTATAATACTTGTTAAAACAAGTGGTTCATACTCAATATCATGAAGTTCTAAAACCTGCTAGCCCACACCTTAAAGAGAATTTGTGATGAAGCTGTACTGTTCAGCTGTAGGGGGAATGGCAAAGCTCTTGTGCCTTGTAAGTGTCCTCTGTGAAAGAACATGAAGGATATCTACTGAGGGTGTTCTGAATCTTTTGATACAAGAGAGTGAACCTTCTGTATCATCTGGACAGGTGGGTGTATTGCGTCTGGTTGAGCTGGAGTTCATTTCCCCACAGTAGCCCTCACAGTGCTGTGCTTTGCACTGGCAGCTAGAAGGGTGTTGATAACACACCGGTGTTTTGGCTACTGCTGAGCACAGCATCAGCACTGTAACATTCCTTCCTCAGTTGAGGGCAAGATCCTGGGAGGGGACACAACCAGGACAGCTGACCCAAACTGGCTAAAAGGGCTATTCCATGCCACGTCAGCTCAGATATAAAAGCTAAGGCAAGGAGCAGAAAGGCAGGCATTCATTGTGTCCAGTGGCTGCCTGCTAGGGAACCATTACATGTGCTGAAGTCCTGCTTCTCGGGAGTGGCTGACCATCACTGCTGATGGGAAATAGAGAATAAACCATGTTATCTTTCACTTCGCTTTTGTGCACACAAGCTCTCACCTGGCTTCTGCTTTAATAAACTACCTAATTTGTACCCACAGGTTGTTTTCCATTTTACTGTCTCCGCTGTCTGGCTGGGAAGCGGAGTGATAAAATGGCTGGGTGGGCACCTAGCATCCAGCCAAGGTCAATCCATCACAGTGGAATAATTTTCACCTCAGCAAAACAATAGGAAGCTTAGATATATAACTGATGTATGGAAACAGTTAATTCCTGAAGTGTTTTGCAGTAATGTGTCTTTAGGTTGAATCCAAAGGGTTTGCTGCTGTGAGTTGCAGCTACATATGATGGCCAGAAACCACTTTCCAGCACAAGGTCTTGCAGGAAGAATCAAATAAAGTTCATATCACGTATCAAATCTAGCCCCATAATTATAATTAACTAACTGTTATTCAGTTAATAAATATTTAAATAATTTCCAGTATGCCAACAGTCTTTGTACATGATCAGACATCATGAAATTACTAAGCACTTAACTTCACTTGTTCCTGAAGTGTTACCTGAGTATTGCAACTCTTTCTCTTACTGAACTATACTCAGTATGCTGAGAATAATCATCTGGTATTCGAATTTGGTGAGTTGGGTTTGTTTGTTGGTTTGGTGTTTTGGTTTTTTTTTCCACATTGTGTTATACATCTAATTAAGAGTTTGACCAAGTTCTGCAAATAAGTGTAATGGCAGTCCTTTGGTGAAAAAGACAAAGAATTATATGTAGCAAATGCATGACCATATTTTTCTTTTGAGGACTTTCAGCTTTTTAAAAATATAGACACATACAGTAAGAAGTTTACCAAACATTTTTTCTTTTGCTTTAGAAACATACAGTTCAAAGACTTTTTGTCAAAAAACAAATCTTGTGGGGAAATTAACATGGAGCATTCAGATAGCATTTATCTTGGAACAAAATGCATACATTTTGAATAAACATATCTGCAAATTTTCATGAAAAAAACCTTCATTCTAATAGTTCACTGAATAGAGACACAGGCAAATTATCAGAACAACAGCATTCTTTTCAGGAAAGGAAGTATTAGTATACAGTTGTTATGGGTATTAAATAATCATTTCCTTTTCCTTGTTAGGTAGAATATGTTTGGTTTTTTATAAGACAGAAGAAATTAAATATATGGCTAACCTGATTAATTATCTTTTAAATTTCAATTTAAACCACAGAATATTAGAATGGTATCATAGGCAAAATATGGCATCACAGGTAAAACTTGGTCCAGTTTCCTGTTCTTGGAAATGTAGCAAGTTTCAGGTCTTTCTTTTTTATTATTCGTAATGTAATTCTTGAGTCATAATAAATGAACTTTAAATATATTCAGTTTTAAATGAACTTTTTGAATAATTTCATATTTTAAGTGTGTGTTGGGGGGAAGGTTCCCTCACAGTGAGGTAGATTATTTTTAGTATCTGCCAGTCTTAGCAAATTCTCTTGAAATACTGTTTCTTAAAAATACATTTGTTTTTATAAGTGTTATGAGGTAGAAAAATTTTGGTACAGAAGTATGACCATGAAATGTTTACCTGCTATTCATTTTAAGTCAGAAAACTTAGAAAAGGAAAAGGGAAGTTTCTTAGAGTATTTTTTTTTTTGAATTAAAGAATTTACCTTGACAAGCTGGGACTGGAACATCCCACGAGTAATAACCATATGGAGACTTCCTGCACACAGCAGTACTTTTCCCAATGAGCCGAAACCCTCGATCGCAAGCCCAGCGAACCATACTGTTGAGCTGTCCACCTGTCTGACTGACAATGAAACCATGTGGAGGGGACTCTGGAGTACTACAGTAGAGAGCTTTAAACATAAATATCAAATAAATAAAATATGCATTTAAAATTCAGATGATAATTCTTGAAAAATTCTGGTTGAATTCAGTGGACATCTGATAAGAAGCTGAGAAAACACCACTAAAAGTTTTATTTTGTGTCCTGATCATGCATGCACCAAACAATATGACAAAATATAAAGGCGAAAAAATAAACTGTTTTAAGCTCTTTATAAGCTTTAGGTTTCAGTAGCCTCAAAGGAAATAGAGTGATTGCTCACTTTTATAACTGGCTATTATTTTGGGGGTTTGTTCTGTTTTATTTTTTCACCATCTTCTTTTTAAATCAAATAAGCTACAGAATTTTACTTTATCATGAAATTTATTGCAATTGTATACATTTCAATAGTATACAAATTTTTGAAAGAAACATCTAGTGCATCCTGTGCATAACTCTTTTCAAATAGTCTTTTCTTTCTGGTCCTAAATAAGTTATTTCTTTCAATTTCTGTGATAGAATGAACTGAAGGGAAGCAAAACATTTAATATAGATTTTAATCATACATATTAGTGCCACCATAAATCCATAGCAAAAATACTGAATCTGCTTCTAGTTGCTGTTGATTTATTTAGAACACATTAAGTCCTACAGAAGTCTTATCTAGAGACTATAAAAAAATTCAGAAATCTTTATGAGAGCAAAAGTTATCTCAAACAGATACAATTGCCATCATCTGAAATTATTTATTTACTTCAAGACTCTCTGACATTAAAGACTAATTGCTTATTATATTTCCTTTCACTCCCTTGTTCATTAAATCCATGAGTACCAAGTCACTTGGGTTTGGCTATGGACCAGAAGGCTCTTGTAACCTGGTAACCAGTTTAAGATAAATGTTGGTTGTGTAAGAGTTTAACTTGGTTTCTAATTGGTTTGATTCAAGGTTGCTAACCAAGATGGCCAATTTCCTTTTTTGTACGAAAGAAAATTATACTGGAAGTTCCAAGTGCTTCCTTTATGCTTTGAAGAACGTTTATAACTATTGGCATTTATTTTCCCAGGCAAATAGAGAAGTGCTGCTTCACTCGCTCTTTAAGCCTTTCCATGTTCCATGAGTTACTTCAGGTCAATGTTCTTCTCAGGTGAAAGCTTCCTCTACACAGAATAGAGTTTGTTTACAACAAATATATGTTAAACATATTAAAGCAAAGAGCAAAATGAGAAGCACTGCCATATCTTTCAGAGCACATACTATGAAAATATTTTCTTCCTCACACTAAATTTCTCCTGCCTTACACTCTTGGAAGAATCAGAGATACAGACAGCTCTACTTAGTGTATAAGAAAATACATTGGTATTTTCTGAGAGATACAGACCACAATTAAATATTTCCTGTCTACCTCTCAATAGTTCTCTTGCTACCTGTAGGGAAAGAGAAGAATTTCTTCTTTTTTCTCTTTTAGAAGATCTAACAGGTACTATAAGAAATGAAAATAGGTACCGTATAATATTTTGTGTTTAGTCAACAGTGAATGTTATCTAGTTAATAACAAAAATTTTAAGTCTGAGAAAACTATCCTCTCCTAAAGGGAAAGATGACACTGATGTTGTTTCACTGAATATTATGAGCCTAATTATTTTTAGGCTCATAATTGCAATTGTGGAGGAGTCAAAAATTGAGTGAGGAAAAACAAAAAAACCAGCAGAAAGAATTTTATATTTATTCTCTATTTCTTTCTTCACTTTGTAAAGCGAAATTGCTTTATGCCAATAACTTCTCTAATATCTACAGATACTGTCCCTAGTACTTTTCATTCTGTATATTTCATATCTTTGGTCATCATAAAAAAATCAAATATAGATTTTGTGCAATTGCTGCAAATTGCAACAGGTCTAGTTTAGCTTGATTAACTAATATAATTTTCCATTGAAATTCTTATTATATAATAATTCTGTAAAAGCAATTATACAAAATTCTATCATTGTCAAGTACCATTTTCACACACTATTCATCATTATGTTAGTTTGAATTAATAATACATACAATACTGGCATTTTTTGCATACTAATTGACCTCTTGTAATACTGTTTGCTGCTTCTGTTGGACCTTAAATTAAAGAGTTCAATCCCCCAGGGTTTCATATTTTTCCTCTTTATAACTGTTCACTCCTGCCTTGTTTCTATGTCTTTCTCTGTCCCACCAAAATTGTTAATAATGAATTGCATAAAGATCCAGTTTGGAAAACACCCCAGGAGGTACACGAGTGCAAATAAATGCTGTGAGAGAGAAGAGGAAAGCTTCTTTCATCTTTAGTGCTGGTTCATGCCATTTGAAAACCCTGTGAAGCATTTTCTTAAATCTCTACAGAGCACATGTGTGAGGTATTTTTTCCTCACAAAATCAGTATCATCAGGTTCATAGATAGAACAGATTGGATTTCCTTTCAGTTTGGTTAATTAAAGATACAAAACATAGCTTATATTACCCTTTTTACATACATAAATGTTCCGTATTGAAATTTTATACACACTGTAGAGAGTCACGATTACATACCTATATATCTTATCCTGAAACCTTTTTTATTGGTGCCATGATCTGCTGACCAACGGAGAAATACTTCATGGCCGTTACTGGTTATATTTAGAGAAGATGAATAGTCTCCACTGAGAGATATGAGCAATGGGCTGTGACTATTTGGTCCTTGGTACAAAGGAAGGGGGAAAAAAAGAAAAAAGGAGTTACAAAGTTTAAAATAACATACAATAAATTATATGCACATAATTATATATATGTATAAAGCCTCCTCCAAGCAAATGGCAAATTAACTTGAATTAAAAATAGAAGTTGACATTACACGTTATATGCTAGAAAGTATATATTTGCTCAAAAGAAAATTTATTTCCAATCATAATTTAAGCAGTACAATTTCAAAAGACAGTAATCCAACATTTCTTTTTAGCATAATGAATCAAAATAATTGTTTTTTAAAGACTTTTTATACTGAAAATTTCTGATGTACATAAATGGTAGTGATTACCCAGATGCAATATAAAAATACAATTATATAGAAAAAGTATCATCCAAAGTTATGCATCCTATAGTTACCATCAAACACCTCAAGTATATCAAATTCCTTTTCTGTCTGGAAGAATTCAAAGAACATGCTGATATTATAGCCTTTTTCCACAGTAATGGTCCATGCACACATCTGGAGATTGGGGTAGCTGTCAGGATATCCAGGGCTCAGTATTACTCCTGTTGAATCCAGACGCATTTCATTGGCTGGGCAGAGCACTGTGAAACACAAAGATTGGCAAAAAAATCTAAAGGCCACTATTTCTGTTTCATGTGATTGTCAAGATTTTTCTGAGTTCAAAAAAACATAATTACTCATTTTTTTACATAAATTGAGCAAAATGGTGTTTAAAAATATGATGCAGGCGTTTAATTTTGAATTATCTGGATTCACTAGGTCTACATAAAATAAAAATCTCAGTAAATAGAAATAGTTGATATTACCATGTTATCAGAACTTTTTTCAAAAACCAGTTTTGCTTCATGATATAGGAACAAGTGCCTACAGTATATTCAGAACTGAATACTGTTGAACAGGAGCTTTGAAATCTGTTTTTATATTGACAACTAACTCTTACAAAAAAATTAGTTAGTCCTGAGTTATTAAAAGTTACTCAAGAAAAATAATAGGATCTTAGGTTTCTCAAGAACACTGAAAATAATATTTGCTTATTAAATACAACAATTAGGTTTTATGTTGAAAAAGTTATTGGACTATGAAGAGAGATAAAGAACACAGAAAAGCAGAGATGAGAGAGAAAAAGAATAATCATCTCCATACAAAAATCATAAGAATCATAGAATGTTTTGATTGAAAGGGACATTTGAAGGTTATTTAGTCCAACCCCCTGAGAATCCATCCAACCCAAACTTGAAAAAGAGAAAGGAATCTGCCAATATATTTTAAAAATATTAATCTCTCAGTTGCAAATTAGCATCTAATTGCTAAATTTAAGAAGTTGTTTCTCATGTCCTGTGTTTGTTTTCAAGAAGAGATTGAATAAAACACGTCCATGCCACCTGAGAAAACTCATATGGCTGGAATCGGTCAAACTACAGTGCTGTGCCAGTTGTGACACAAAGCTCAAGCAAATGAATGAACTGATCCACTCAGTTTTATAGTACATATATATACATATATATAAATTATATATAAATAAAAATATGTGGCAGAAAGAGCACAATAGTAATCTGGCTGCAGTTGTTTATTTGCAGCTAGTTTTGCTGTCTCCATATTATTCTGCTTTGCAAATTGTCCTTAATTTAGGGATCTTCAGCTAAACTTCCCTCAGGAATTTTATAGATGGTTTAAAAACCTAATTCTGTAAAATAGATTTCCTTGGGAGTCAGGTGGCAAATGTATCTGAGATATAGTTAAGAGTCATAATTCAAGAATTTTCTCAGGGTCCCTTAATTATGATGCAAAATACAGTTTGGATCTTCTTACCGTGAAGTTTTTACTTATTCTGAAAGTAGAAACTAATTTAAAGCAAAATTAAGGACTAAGTTACATGTTGCATATGGAAAATACTCTATTTTAAAAAAATAAAATGATAGCCATTGGCATAAGTTTGTGTAATTTAGTGATTATTTTCTCATCTAAAGAAGGAAATCTTCAAGAATTTAAAGAAATGATCATCCAACTGATCAATTTATTTTAAGTTAAAAATCAAAGAAAAATTCAACCTAAAGTCATTTTACACCAGTTAAAGCATACAACATATGTACAAACTTCAGGCAACAGGAGTCAACACGATGAAATCTAACAACAAAACTCCACACTACCTGGTGAAAAGAATTAGTAAATCATATAAAAACCAACAGAAGAACTGTGTTTTTATCTAGAGAGTGATTGTTATAGCCTGCACAATTAAAGTATGGTGGCTTATCCATAGATCAGTGTGATATACTAAAATCACGAAAACCAGAAATGTTAGGCATGTAATTTTGCTGCCTCTAGATTCCAAAAAGCTATTTTTTTCCATTCATCATTGAAATTTTACTTATATATTGTGATCTTCAAACTTAGATATTATATAAATAAATACATAATAAAATTATGCTGCTGCTTATTCTACATGTCCAGTTTGGTAATTTTTAACACAATTAAAGAAATTCCTTTGTATCTTTCTTTTTGATTCTCTGGATCTAACCCTAAAAACTATGTTCAATTCATGCTGCTTTAAACAGAAATTATGAAAGAACTGATTTAATATTCAGCATTGGATACAATGTTTAGCATTTCTATGTGACAGTTAAAAGATTAACTGTGGTAACTGAAGTCATTATTCCTGGGGTTTTGTCTTTGGTCTCGCATTGAATACAAATATGCTTTCAGCAACACATGCTGACAGAATGCCTCAGGATTAGCACATATGTCTCTATTTGCCCTATCTAATATTACATCATTTTAACAGCTAAAGCAATGCCTGGAGGTTACTATGATTTTCCACCTATTAAATTCTATGAGTCTGCCAAGTTAGGATTTTAATTTAAATTGGGGTAATTGTGCCTAAATAAATGTATGAATTTTCAGAAATTATCAGTGTTAAAGTTCTTATGAAGCTCACATTTCAGGATCACTTTGCATTTTTAAGAGCTAGACTTACTGCTATAAATGAGTTTGACTTTAGCATAGTTTTGTGCATAAAATCAGAGGAAAATAGTTTGTTCAGCTGTAATAGTAGACCCTTCTTTTTTCTTAGGAATGCAGGAAAAGGATATATTTATAAGACAGTAATTTTTTAACTCTCAGCTGAAAACCTAGGTGGAGATTATAGTAATAATTAAGTTCTAAAAATTAATATACTGATGTTTAATTTCCTAACATCTATACTATGCACCAGTTTGAAACTTTGCCAATTTCTAAGAAACAGTCAGATATTAGAGCTTAACTTGTAAAAGTAGTAGATTTATTGCCAATTAATTTACGATTGCCAAATAAATCTTTCAACATCAGTGTTTTATAGATATGTTAATGAATTAAAATTACTGTGGGAAGGAACACCAAAATATCAGATTGGTAGAAAAAACAGAAAGCAGTATTTGTCATATAATACAAATGTAAATCAAATGTATTTATTATGACTGATTTGGGAAAGTATTTTAATCCTGCAGTAGATATTAGCATATTAAGCTCAGGAGTAGGAGGATCACAAAGGAATATTACAGCAACCAGCAGAATCCAAAATGACTGTTGTTTACATAACTTATGCTTTTAGGAGGCTATGGTGTTTTGTTTTGGTCTTTTTTTCTAGAAAAGACTTTATTGTACATATTTATAACTGAAAGTCCTTATTTATCTTTCTGGAAACAAATGGAAGAGTTAGTAAGAAAACATAAACACATACTCATCACTGGAACTTCAAAGAGATTCCAGTCTTTTAATAGAGCATGTGCAAGGCTTATCTTCATTAGCTTCTAAAGCAGTTTGGTATGAAAGAAAGCCCTGACGTTTTCTTTAAAATTATGGAAAAATTATATTAGAGGGCAACACGTCAACTTTCAGCTTAATAAAGACTGGTTTAAACTGTGATGTTAGTGATTGGCAGGACTGTAATCTTGTTTTGACTTTAACAATGAGATGGTATTATATCTGTATTTGCAGTTTTCAATACTTCACAAAGTAGAGCAGCAGTCCTTTAAACTTGTGAAATTCACTAAAAGATTACTAATTATCTTGCATTAATATCTAACTTATACGAAACACAACAACAATATATTGGGAATAGCTTAAAAAATCTGATGTAAAGAGATAGAGGAGGGTATGTGAGGAATCACCATTCAGCTAGACTGGCAGCAGGAAAATAAAAACGAGAAAAAACCTTGACAAGAAGGTGGTGCTCCATCCATCTGAAGTCTTTCACCCAGTCGGCATGTCAGAATCTCATTACCAACCAACGTAAAGCCTGGTTGACACTGGTATCTTATTATGTCTCCTGTTTGGAAAAACAAAACAAGACAAAACACAAACAAACAAAAGAAACATTAAACAGCAATTAACTGAGACTTTTAGCTTTGAAAACATTATTGATTAATGAAGTTTCTTGCCACCACATAAAATGGGCTAAATGACCTCTGGCATAAACAACTTTGATTAGTCTAAGAAACGTGGTAAATGAGCTTTGTGTTGCACACTGTGTTGCATCTATCACTGTTTTTCACCACATTATTTGTTGGATAGTTTGCTAATTTGTCTAGGTTTGACTGATGCTGTGTGAACATGTCCACAGAGCTTTAAGCAATATAATTTATAGGATAACCATTATGAAACTAAATAAAGGTATTAGATTAAGTCACTAACTCACACAATCCTGAGGGGGGAAAAAATTAAATAGGAACTGGATTTAGTTGATGATATCTAAATTTGGCATGGTGAGAAAAAGAAATTTTCATTTTTTAATTAAGAAATCAATAATTCATATGGTTTTATATACCAATAAAAGTGAAATTTTTATATCCCAGAAGTTAGTTCTCTTTGGTCCAGATTAGGGTCCAGATTACAGAGAAGAAAAGGGAAAAAATATTTTCTCTTTGTTACTTATATAACTAATCAAATATTGATATGGACTAAAAACAAATTTATTTTTCTTTGCCATCATATGAGCAAAACTAGCTGTTCAGACATCTGACATATGAAAGAAATTTATATGATCAGACATCTGATCATATAAATCAAATTTCTTTGAATTGTAGGTGGCTAAGTGATATTATTACACGTCTCAGAAGGTCAGAATGTCATCCCCTTCTCTGATCCTCATAATTTTCACAAATTTGATTTTACCCTTAAGGTCACACAACCTTGATTCTGGTACAGAATATACCATTTTCTACATGTTTTCTTATGGGTTTTGTTCGTTTGTTTCAGAGTAATACAATGTTTTATATTAGAGAGTATGAAAAATGTATTTTAAAATGAAGTCAATTACAAAGAGTTACTGTATATGTCATCTCTGAATGGGATTCAGGAGGTATAGGGAAGAGGAATGACTTCTTAAAAAATGTATTTTCAAATAAAAATCTAATGTATTATAGGCACGATTTTCATCCTGAAAAGCATCCCATGCACAACAAGCTTATTTTTGAAACAAATGTTGCTTTCGTTTTCTCTTATATTACCTATTTCGAATTCATCATCCTCAGTTAGAATTTCTGCATTTGGTATATTTGCTGGAGGCTGGCAGACCCGGAGCTGATAGGCTATAAACAGAAACAAAGCACAGCTGACATTCTCAAACACAGTTAACAGAGCCATGCAAACTTAACTGATTTAATACCTATATTAACAGGATAAAAATAAAAACTCAATTTATTTTCAAACTTTCAGGAGAATCAAAAGGAAATGAAAACATCAGAAGTTGTGTCTATATTCTTGATTAGTTATTTATTTTAGTGGCAAAACCCTCATAAATAAACTAAGAAACCTAGTATTGCTTACCAATCTTCTCACTTAAGTGATCTCACACAAAAATAAATATTTTTGTATTGTGGACCTATTGTTTTGCTTGTTTTGGGTTTTTTTTTTTTTTTTTACGATACAATTTTACTATTGAACTCTTCTGTAATAAATACAAGTTTTGGAATCCCAAAGACTCTACTCAGAGGCAGAATAACTAATGGACAGAAGCATTTTGAATGTGAAATTTCCCAGTAAATGAATAGTTGTGGAGCACATCGCACCTCTAGATAGGGTCAGAGAATAATGCAGCTTTCAAAATTCTCATTTGAAGTCTTACATGAAATAATTTTCTGTGATTTAACACATGATGCAGCAGCCAGGCAAAATAATTAGGTGAAACAAATAAAAAGACAAGTACGAAGAGTATGCAGAAGCTATATAGATTTTTTTTTTTTTGGAGATTGTATGAGGATAGGCCCATATCTGGACACAGACAAAATTCCATTTACTCTTAATGCAATCAGGACAGAAATCTTGCCAATGAAATCACATTGACATATTTATACCGAAAGTATAGTCTTCCTTGTTTTAAAGTGTACAGTCAAGATGAAGTATGCTTGGTTTTCACTGATAGTACATTTTCATATAGCATTTTTTTTTATAGCATTTCCCTTTAGCACTGAAACATCATCTACTTATGGCAGATGACAGTTCAGCTTCAGTAATATGCCTTTTTGGTTGCTTCCTGTGATTAGATTCTTTAGTAATCTAATTGGCCAAACCTTTGTCAGTCACAAAATTTATACTGCAACAGGTAAGACCTTTTGTTACTATTGAGTCACCCACATTTGATATCTTCCTATTATACTCCTTTTTGTTGATCATATAATGAAGATCTACTTAAATCAGTGAGTCAGTAGGATAAAGCAATTTAAAGTAAAACATACCAAGTAAACATGAAACAATTGTGCTATTTGCATCCTAAGAAAACTAATAATAAGAATACAACATAATTAAAAATTGATTCAATAAAAAAATTGTATCATTTATCTCAAATGTCTCTCATTTAAGGGTACCAAGAGTATCATTAATTTTAATCCCCAAATTATCTATTTTAAATAAATTTGACTCCTCTCACTGTGTTTCCTTTATTGCTATAAATTTTGTATAGCTGATATGAAGGATCATAGCCTCCAAGATACTGAGATATTTTTTTTTATCTTGACAATATCAATCCAAAGATTGTTTTAAGTTTCTTCATGAGTAATCCTTGTGGTGCTCAGTTTGCATCTTTATTACACATTAGAGCCCACATCTGTGGAATGACAATTTTCACAGCAAAAGAAACAGGTGAAAGAAGATAAGCTCCTTAGAGACACTTTACTACTAGTAAGTGATTAGACTGGAAGAAACAGCCTCGAGTTGCTCCACGTGAGGCTTATATTTGATATTATGAAAAATTTATTGATCAAAGGGGTTGTGAAGCATTGGAACAGCCTGCCCAGGGAAGTGGTGAAGCCACAGTCTCTGAAGGTATTTACAAGACGTGTAGATTTGGCACTTGTGGACCTGGTTTAGTAGCGGACTTAGCAGTGTTGGGTCTACAGTTGGACTCAACGATCTTAAAGCTCTTTTCCAACCTGAACGATTCTATGGTTCCATGAGTGTTTTTACATTTTTTTGGTCAAATACTGATATATTAGTAGATATCAATAAATATCAATTTATATATTAATGAATATAAAGTGTCATTTTTGTCCTTCACAAGCTGATACATGCAACTTAGATGCCAAGATTCGGAATAGAAATTTTTAGCCCTCTCTGCCTAGCCCTACTGGAGTCTATATCCTGCAATCAATTCAAGTGCTGTTGATGGTGGGGTTTTTTTCATTGTGAGCTTTAGGTAATTTTTGTTTTGCTTTGTTTTGTTTAGATTAAGGTTCCTCTACTCCTCAATTCTGTCTATCTATATTAACCATGGTCTCTACTAAGCCAAAAATAAAGTCTTCTAGCCCCAACATTTGATCAGGATCTAGAAAACAGATTGTAGTCTGTCAATGTTTTCTAGAATAGTCATTCCAATAGACATTCATGGAGCACCTAAAAACACCCTTACTTATGGATCTGCTTCCTTGTAATTATAGGAATGCAAACCACACTTGGCCACAGAGGGTTTGAATGATTACGAAAAGAGGTAGAATTCGGTGCATTTATTTTTAACTGTTTTCATTCAGTCACTAGTTAATTCCAGGGTAAATTAATATTAACTACATCATATAGTTCACTATCATTGGCATCTCTACAAAAAAAGTACTTTCTTCAAAATATCCCAATATCTAAGAAAAATTTATTGTCCTCCAAAAACATTCACATTTCAAAGGAAGTTTAGAAGCATCGTAAGCACTAAGAAGATGTGCCCCTTGAGCTTTAGGGTCTTGATGCTGCATTCTTCGCTCCTGTCTCATCACAGTGAATTTTTTTTTTTTTTTGGTTGACTACTAGTAAATTAAATATTTGGTCAAGAAAATAGCTTATTTTCATTATTCGTATTATTCCTTCATATGTTGCATTACCCTAGTGCAGGTCAGTCATACTAATAATTGCAACTCTTCTTAGGAAACGTAATTAATTTTCTCATGAGTTGTCTGTCTGCAGTGACCAGTGCAGATAATGAAATAGAGAAATTTGTCACACTTACCATGATAACTGAGTACAAAGAAGCCACTGGTAGTAAAGTCACTGTGAAACTTGATCAGAACCTGATTGGAAGTGCTATAGACTGATTCTAAGGCAGTGTTGCCACTAAACTGTCCAATTTGAGGAGAAGTTTGATCTGGTCCATCCCTAAGAAAAACAAACACAGGAATATTTTTTTTTTTGCCCAGCCAAATAATATAATTTCTCTAATTTTTAAATTATTGTAGTAATTTTGCTCTAGATTACTCTAAAAGGCACAAGACAACTAAAATAAGATAATATAGATGTGAAGAGCTGAAGGCCTTTTCAAATCCTGTGTAGATTGGATCCTAGTTCAACCACCTTTTGAAAGTAATTTTCTTATTTTCAAATAAAAATCGAAGCAAACTCAAAATTATTGAATTTGTAATTGTTCTTCATCTTCTTAACACAACCTCTGATTACATTTGTGTATCTATAGTTTCAAATGTGGCTATCAGAAAATAAATAAACCTAATACATAAAATCTTCTTTACATGAATTTACTGATATTATTTTGCACTATTTATTAAGATTTAGACAAAACATACTGCTGGTAAGATCATTGCTACATTATGGAAAAATGAATTTCACTAGAAATTTCTAATTTCAGTAGAAAAGTTAAATCAAAGCTAGTACTAAACAATGGTGGAACTGTACAGAGGACAGAATCAGATTACAAGGGCATTAAATGTTCATATTTGCTTCCTTTCAGATCAGAATTGACAAACGTTAAATAATAGAAGTTTAAAGTTAATTTTTTCAACCATTATTTTAACTGAAAATATATAATATTTAACTGAAAAATCACAATATGTAATAAAATATGAATATTTTTTATTTTGAAAATTTTGTAGTAGTATGTTTGTCCAAATTCTGACACATTGACTCTTCCCCCTCTGTTTTATCAGAGAAATTATATGCTTTGAAACATTTGAATTGGGAATAAAATGCTTTTTTTTTTTTCCATTGGAAACTTCTGTAAAAAGTTTGATCAGTTCTTTAGACAATTATAATGCCAGAAGTGGCATAAGCTATATAATTCTATAGCCATCATGTATATAATACAATTTTTGCATATGTATATGAATGAGGCCTAAAGCCACGAAATGTCTTGAGATATGTGGTGGAGGGACTAATGAGGGATAATGAGGCTACTGATGGGGGTGATAGGTTATCATGCAGAGCCATGATAGACATGGATTCAGGTATATAGAGAATATAATTTGTTTACGGCTACTGTTGGCTCAACTCTTTTTGCCATGGCTAGATACAAATAGAGTGTCTCCTTTTAGGTACTCTTAAAAGTAAAAAGAGCAAACTTGGAAGAAATTAAGAAAGTGTTGCCATATTTTCTAGTACTAACGCTGTAAACCACTAACACACATATCTGTAAACTCTTATTATCACTCCTTAAGCATTATTTCTCTTGGTCGTTGATGAGCTGTCATAGCACGTCTCTGTATGCTCTTGCTGACAAACTGAGGAACACTATTATTGTTTTTGAATTCTTATCCAGTGCTTCCTAGAGAGAATGGTCCATTGGAAAACAAGGGTAAAACTACAAATATACTCTTTTAAATTCAAGCTTTGTTGTATAGGGTCACATGAAGATTAAATAAATGTCAACATTGTTTCCTTACCAGACAGTTATGAAATCATATATTGGCTCAGTTTGAAGAACTGTGAAATTGATGTAGATTCCATTCCCAGGTGGTACTCTTACAAGCCAGAAGCAGTCTTGAAAGTTTGGATACTCGTCAGGGTATCCAGGAGAGTATATGGTGCCATTCATTGCAGTTATATTTCCTCCACAGAGCGCTATAAAAAAGACATTTTTTAAAAAAAAATACATTAGATGCTTTTTGGGTTATTAGACTATGTAAAAACTATACTATTAAACACATTTGGTAGACTATAACTACATTGCGTATGACCATTGCTGTGTAAAGAAACAGATTTTATTGAGCTTTGTGCCATGAGTCAGAAGTCCATTTTGACATTATTGGTCAAATAAAAAAGTAAAAAAAAAATTAATTCTGATGTTATAAATACTATCAGAACTGGAACTAAAGCCATATTTGGATATTGGGTAAAATTTCCTGCACAACTGAAAATGATTTTGTTAGGGCTTTGTATAAATGCTAGATACAAATTAGTTGGGAATCCCATTAATTGCTTTCATTTATTGTCAGATAGACAACCAAAAGTAACACGTGAGAGAAGGGATATGCTTGGGTGGGTGAAAATTAGAGGGGAACTTGAAAATAAAAACATTGTCCAGCAGTATGAATAGCAATTTTGCATTTATGGAAACAAATTCTGATAGACAAAGTAAGAGTTCTCTCTGTAATTCACGTTGAATTGTACTAATTTTAGATGCCATACAGTGCAAGAATCACCATACAGATTCTGGATTTTTACTTCTGGAAAACCCTTAGTCCAGTTATATAATTTTCTCCTCAGAGGTTTCAGATGATGTTGAGTATGACACCACCCTGTTATTACAGAAAAGAAACTATGTTATAGAAGCCTAGTTCTGGAAAAGTGAGCAAAGGTTAAAATTGTATCATTTGCTTTATTTTGCATACATTTGTTTTGCCCACTCTACCCCAAAATGCACATGGCATGGCAACCCAGATTCCCTAAAATATGTTTAAAAATCTCTAACCAGAGAACAGGTTGTTGGAAATACAAGTTTTACATATAGGAATTATAGGCGTATTTAGCTAAAGCATGTGTTAGGGTTTATATATATACACCCTTTGGTGCTGAATTGTAGGTTAAGGAGACTTTCATAGTCACACCTCATCTCTTCAGACTGAACAGCTGGCATACTGCTTTTCTTCAGCTTTTAGCTTCAAAGTCTCAAAGGGGTTTGAGCAGTGCAGACAGAATTGATTTTGCAGCTGGGTCTTAGGGGAGTGAAGAAATGGTCTGATGACTGTCAGGCAAAGAGATTTCTTGGAAAAGGAGAGCAACAGAATCCAAACAGATGAAAGCAAGGGAGATGAGTTAAGAAGGGTCAGAGAGTATTAGATGATGCTGAGCACAGGTTAAAGGAATATTAGGTGCATGAGGATGCAAAAAGAGAAGAAAACTGTTTAAACAGAAAGCAAGTTTAGTGACATTTGATTCAGATTGTCACAAACTCTTTACTAAAAATACCACAGTAAATAACTGCACAAAACCCCATGTAATGTAAGAAATTTTTCTAGGAGCTGAGCAATGTTGACAGTCTGTAATCATGCAGCATAACACGCATATTAGATCTCTATTATTAATTTGGTTGATTTTTTTATCTTCATCTTTTCATATGACATTAGGTAGAAACCAAGAACATCCAACCACTGTTCAGGAATTTCGTCAAAACTGATTCTCAGAACAGCAACGTGTTTTGGACATATTCAAATTTACTGATTAAATTCCTGGGTCCACTAAGGTAGTTCAAAGAAGCAGAATCGCTCTATTCAGTAAATTATTTGTTTTGATTCTGAGGCACAGAAAATACAGTTAGAACTAAGTAATAGGGAAAAGCTAAGTGTTTAGCAGTTAAGACATGAACTATTATTATTCCCACAGGATCCAGAAAATGGGTGTTAATTGCAATGAATTAACTTCTTTCCTTTTCAAAAACCAGACAGTGTAGGTGTCATCTCTCTTTTATATGATGAGGCTTCCCTTTCTGAATTCAGTATCAGTTAGGTCTTAATTTAGCTACCACTTCCCCCAGAATTTCCTGTGGCTCACTGACTCCAGAAGGAATTTGGAGTAATGAGGCTTTTCATTTAAGTACCTAAATTTGGGAAGACAGTTCAGAATACAATTCAAAAATGCAGAAATAGGGGAGCTTTTTATTTTCTGTTAAGGTGGTTTGTTGGGGTTTTTTTGTGGGTTTTTTTGGTGGCTTTTTTTTTGGAGGGGGTTATTTTGTTTTGGTTTTTTAGGGGGGAGGTTGTTGTTGTTGTGGGGTTTTGAGGCTTTTCTCCTCTACGCGCTCAATCCCATTCTTAATGTTGAGCTTTTACCACTCAGTATATAGGGAAATTAGGCCTTTAACTGGGATCTTGAATACCTCTCCTGAAACTGTGAAGGGTCTTATGGCATATGAAAGCGGGTACTCAACATGTTGTACAGATTTCATCTTTGCTTAGGCATACAGAGAACTTTACAGTCAATAACTTAATTGTTAAAGGTGTTTGGACCTTGCAGTCCCAAGAACGTAGGATTTCGGGATGATAATTTTAAATATGAAGTATCTTTGCTGTGTCTGGGTTTTTTTTCAGGAATCTAATGTTGGTGTCTAAATGTTGCCACAACTGTGACAAAGCTGGACCTCCCAGAAGAAAGTAATTATTTCATATGGAAGAAAATCCAGTCCTCAGTTCAACAAATAGCTTTTGTGGTGCACATCTATTTCTCAAAGAGATTTCTGTATTACCAAAACACCCATCCTTTTCTTTTTCAGAGTCTGGCAACACAACATGACTGACCTTCCTTGGCCTGCTGCTTAGATACAGATTCCTTTCAGCATAGCTAAGGATAAGATAAGCACTTCTACAGAATCATCATATACATTAATTCTGTCTCCTTAAAACGTAAGTTATGTGCAAGTCACAGTTCATTGAATCTGCTTACCTGTTGCAAGCATAATAATGAAAAGAAAATCTGAAAGGTTAAAAAATGTAATTTAAAATAAAATCCCATTCAGAAAAAAATATATGTACAAGGAATTCACACAGCATTAACTGGAGGACAATTGCACTTTATGCCACCTTTGACATTTCTTTCTAACTGATGAGACAGAACATAAGTGGACAGAATTGGTAAATTCAATTTTTGAATTCTTTTTTTTCTTGATTCAGTCCAGACCTTTCACGATGTTGCATCACCTAGATTAAAAGCAGCATGGGTCTCCACATTCCAAACTTTAAGCCTAGCCTTCCAAATGTAAACTTATTACCACAGATAAGTTTTCAGAGATTTCATATTTCCATGAAACATTTCAGCTTCTCCACTAAAATTCTAATGTGCAAAACCAAATACTTCCTGTGCAAAGACCACGATGTAAAAATACAAGTCCCTATAAACTGAAAAGCTGAAACTACTTCAGTTAACAGTCCTTAGGAAGACTTTCAAATAATGAGGGGTTCATAGGTCACCTGGAACATACCTTCACATCTGGGGAGAGGATGATTCCAATTGCGGCTGATTCCATGAAGACAAGTCAGAGCTGAATTTCCAATTAATGTGTAGCCAGGAAAACACTCAAATGAAATAGTCTGTCCCACAGTGAAGTCATTTCCAATAACAAAACCATTCCGAAATGGTCGAGGATCAGGACAGCTTTGAAGCTGATATGCTGAAATAAGGAATAAAAATGGGGGAAAAATAAGTAAGACACAAATTCTAATTACTTCAAAAATAAAAGTATTTAATTAGAATAAACTTAATAATCATGGGCATCCCATATGTCTAAAGTTCCATGATAGTGATGATCAAATCATTGATCCCACACCTGGAGTAGGTACAGTGAAATTAGCTAGGCTTCTGTGCTACTAAATAACATTTCTTTTTGTCATTTGAAGATACCAAACTGAGCTAGGCAAAGCGTTTTTCCATTCCAATAGGAGTTTTCTGGGTCTTCATTCTTATGTTTAAGAGAAAGGAGAAATATATATGTCTATACTTTAATTTGATTTTCTCAGAAGAACTAAAAAGCTCTATAACAAACTATGAATTTCAAAGAACGCCTTGGTGATGTTTTCCAAGAAGATTTGAAGCATTGGCTTCTTATTAGAGAACTGAGAAGAAATAAGCAGTGCACAGTCTGCAGTATCAGAATATCAGAGGTTGTATATGTTTGAAAGAAGCAGTTCTCTCTTATGTGATTAAAACACGGACAGGAACTTTTCAATTCTGTGACAAATAACAGCATCTCCAAAATGATTACTATTAATAGCGGTAATAGTATAAGCTCTTAAGTCTGGCCTTCTTAGCAGTTGAAGTCATAAACTGACTTTATCTGTAAAAGCTAATACTTTTTACAGTGGCTCACTTCCAGAATGTTACAGAGTTCAAGTCATTTTGGACTTGTTACTATTAAAACAGTAATAGGAGACTGCTCTAAAGTAAAAACTCTTTAAATCCTTCTTTGGTGTTATTCATGTAATGAGAGCAAGTCTAGTTTAAAATATACATTTGACCTTTTTCTGTGAAGAGTGGTGATCTAATCCCTTTTACATGAATATGCAACTCTATAAATAGAATTATGATCTTGCAGTCTTCATGAGCTCAGCATGACCTACTTGGGTGCAACAGAACAAGAACCTTTCAGGGAAATTGCAAACTAGGAAATGGATTTGGAGATTTCTGGGTTGGTATTAATTTTCACTAGTCTACATCAATCCAGTACTCTAAACCAGTATTTAGATCATATCCTTCTAGAACACAATACACAAAATCCCCAAAAGCCCATAAAACCTTCAGCAGCCATATTGTTCTCACAAGAATATCCAAATCTCACCTTGATATACAATATGAAATCCTTGTTTATTCTGTGAGTAATCACTGTGAAAGTATAAGCTAGTTTCATGAGTTGTGCTGAACAGAGAGGCTGGGAGCTGAGGGCCACTTAGTCTCCCAATAACTGTGCTAGTTTCTGTAGATCCACTCCTAACTTCTAAGTAGTCATGTATGGTCTCCGTTGAGAAATTCAAAAATTGCAAATGGACACCTGAAAAACATTGTAAGTAAATAAAAGTCACCAGTATCGATACCAGGAAAGAAAATAAAGTATGTACATCTTACACTGATAATCACAGAAAATAATCAGTTGGAAATACATGTATTACACCACCGGATACAGTCCACAGAATTCAGTTTGAAGCATTGTTTTTCCATACACATTACTAATTCTGAGAGGCTGACAAGGTAAAAAATGCTAATGTACTGAAATACTGACGTAATTCAAGGTATCAAACTGTAGGTTACATATATATTACTCTTTGGAAAACATTGTTCTTTGTGTATTTAGAATCACAGAATCATAGAATTTAGGTCAAATTTAAGTTCTGAATTCTGAATACATTACATTTAGCTAAATCTTTCCTGTTTTCAATTGCATAAAGTAATCTCCTTTTCTATTAAATGAAAAATGCTTTGTGTGTATACACCTGAAAAAAAAAAAGTGACAGACTTCTATCTCAGAGATAGCTCCACTGTAGTTGCACGTAAACTGATCTCTCTCAGATTATATTTATTTTTTAAAAAACATTTATATACATGAAATAATAAGGCACAGTAAAAAAAAAAAGCATCTTATATGGATTATATGTATTGTAAAAGTATGTGGAAGTAAAGTATCTGCTCCTTCAAGGTTATCTGGTCACTGACCTTTTTCAATGCAGTACGAAAAAATAAGAAAAGGAGGAAGCCATGAACAAGAGCATACCAAGATATGAACCCAAAGGACAAACGGTAAGTGAGGCAGTGATGAGAATAGAGAATGAAAGGAACGTGTTGCATGTAAAATGGGGCTGGTCAGTATGTTTGTCTGGTTGAGCACCTGGTCATATCTGTCCTATCATCTCATATCTTCTTATTAAATCTTTTCTTAGCTATCCATCTGTGTAATCTCACTCTTAATCCTGCGTTTATGTGTTCTGCAAGGATTAAGTGCCAGCTACTGGTGACACCTGAATCTGTGAGCAGAACTTGGTGCCTGTTACTGGAGTCAGACCAGTGGTGTGGGTGCCTCCAGCCAGCGGTGCCAACTACTTGAGGGAGTAAGAGGTCATAGCTCTCTGGATCTAGGGATAGTTGTACAGACCTTGTTCCTAGAATGTTAGCTAATGGAGGCACCAGTGTGAGTGGACTGGGTGCCAGCTTTTGAAGTCAAAGCAGGGAGCCTCTGGCCTGAAGTGTTTACAAGAAACTTTCAGTCAGTGGGGTGGGAACAGTGTGTTCCTGAAACCAACTACTGGGACGACCAGTAGTGGGGTGATGAAGAGCTCAGAGTTGGTGGCTGCAATAGAGCCGTGAGGCTGTGAGTCACAGCCTTATGCCTGGTGCTGGCTGCTGAGGGGTAAGTGTTTATATCTTCGCCAGTCCTGGTGAGTGTAGGGAAGCACACGTGTCACCTACTTGCAAACTTTCAATTGGACTAAACAGTGAGTAGGAAGGCCTTGGGTCCAGCTCAGGGTATCAGGCAGGCAGAGTCCATGCTGGTACACCCAGGACTTGAAGAAGTGGAGTACCTAAGGGATGAGTGTGAGTGCTGCACATTTGCAGCAAGCATCAAACTGGACTGGCTGGCGAGTAGGGGACCCATGAAGCAGGTAAGGGAGCCTGAGATCCAGAGACGCTGCAAGCAGATGCTCAAGGCATCCACAATGTATGTGTGCTTGTCAACCTAGAGAATGTTGTGTGAGTGTCTTTAGTGACCTTCTGTCTCTGCCAGCCCGTGAGGAGGAGGGGACTTGGCTGCCTGTGTTTGTGTTTGTAGTAAGCCCTGTAAGTAAGTGCTGTTGAAGGCAGTACCCTTCTCAGTGTGAGTGCGTGTTACCCGCCACATCAGTGTCCTCTGTGTGTGTGTGTCAGTGCTCAGCTTTGTTACTATTTGAATCTGCAAATGGTAAAGTGGCACATGGCTGCCACTCATCTTGGGCAGAGACTTTGTGTCTCTGGGCACCAGACTAAGCTCTAGAGGCAGGAGGATCATCAGCTGGAGTGGCTGCAGGAGGTGGCTGCACTTATAACACTTCTTTTTAAGTCACTAAAAAAATGTAAATCATATTGTCTAACCATCATTCATCAGTCCCTCTCCCATTAAACATGGAGTTCAATTATTTAATTCTCATACACACACTGTGGCATATGATGGTCTTAGCGACAGAAATTTCTGATTATTTGGTTTAGTAAGGAACAGGGAGGCAGCTTACTATCCATTAGCATGTTATCTCTCCTAACCAGGTGGAGTATTACAATAATTATGTGGCAGGAGGAGAAGAAAATGCTCAGCAGCTGAGTTATTATAGGGCTTTTAAACATTTTCCTGTTTATACAAATTTCTATATAATTACAGCAAAGTAGAATTTGTATTTTGTCAGGAACTAGTGCAAATACAGAATGATAATGGAGTAGTTTCATTAGAAAGATGATTGAGCTCCACTGATGTTTCTGGCAAAGACAAGCAACATGATTTCATATAAAATTGAAAGGAAAAGATATAATATCAGATAAATTATGAAAAAGTAATGAATAATTTTGTAACTCCTAGACTGTAATATCTAAATAGTGTTTGTCACTGTCTTTTAGAGTTTTCTCCCTAGATACCATGTAAAGTTTGTGAATGGTTTTATGAAGCATGGAACATTTTATGTGCTACCAGAAAAAAAAGATAGGTGCACAATTAAATTACTATTAACCTGATAATTTCTGTCTTTCTTTATCAGAAGACACCCTATATGTGATAAGAAAAACTTTTGCTTATGAGTGTCATTCTTTGACCTTGCCAGCCCTCCAAATATTTCCTACACAGAGAATCAAGTTATATCCAAGCTTTTCTCTTTTTCTGTGATATTTGTAGGCTTGGCCTTTCATTTGATCCTGTGAACCAAACACTTGTCCAAAGTTTAAGCTGCCATTAATAACTGCCGACTCTTGTGATCTTGCTGTCAGGTTTTTTTTCCTCTTTCACCCACTTTCTTTGATACAAGACCATGTCTAATATATTTTTGCCCATCATTCTGCTCTCTGTACTCTACTATCTTTCTCTACAAGTTCCTGAACCGTAGCAGTATTCCCAAGTATTCATCCTTTTCTCAGCCTGTAGCACCCGTCTCTATTTGTCTGAGACTTCTGCTTGTTGGACTAAATTTTTCTCTGACTTTTTGCATTTTGGGCACCCGTTTAAAAGAGCATTTAAAATATTTGTATATACAAATATATTTGTATATGTACATCAACATAGTTGGTTTAGATTACACTATTAGCTGGCATACAGTGTAAAAGCTTATGATCTGTAATTAATGACTGAGAAAAAATATTCTTAGAAACAGTTAAACAAGTGAAAGTCTATAGAAGCTTCCCATGATGGTGTTTTTGCATTTTTCTATTTACTACTCAGAAGAGTTGGAATTAAGTGCCCCCACTGGACTGGAATCACAGCATCACTAAAACCAGTTTTAGCCATCACTTCTTCAAATGTCATATTTTTTCTTTTTAAAATAAAATTTTACTTTAATTTTCAATCCTGTTTTAATCAGATCCCGTTTAGAAAAGGTCAAAAATGTCAATCACTTGTTCAATCTGTGCAGTTTTAGTTTTCTCCTAGAAAAAGGAGCATTTTATTTTCCTATACATGAACTGGAAAACAGTTGATAAATCCAGTGAATAAACTTCAGTTAGGACAAAGCAGTTCAGAACTATTGATTTTGGTGAAGCTAAACTTATTTATCAAAGAAACTGTTTCCAAAATTTGAATAGGTGAATTTCCTGCCTAATGGAAGTCAAACTAAATAGTATGTTAATAATAAAAAGTTTCAATAGAAGTCTGAAGAGTCAAATTAGAATTATTGGAAACATACGCCTGGGAGAATGTAAGCAAAAAAATGGATTGTAGTAGGGAGTCAGTATTGGAAATAACAGGACAGCAGCAAAGTGAGCCAAGAGGCAGAAAGCAACATAAAAAAAGACAGCAGGTTCTAAATACAGTTGAACACACCAGCTTATGAAATGTGAAATTTAATCAATATTCCAGATTTTTATTATTTCTTCTTTATTAGCAATTGTCTTCAGAACCGTTTGACAAAGTATCCTGTTCCCTAATAGCTCTGAATATCCTTTTCTCCTGAAGATTTGAGCCAGGGAGGATGTATCTACTAATGGGTTTTTTTGTTTGTTGGTTGGTTTGGGGGTTTTTTGTTTGGTTTTTTTGTTTGTTTTTTGGTTTTGTTTTTGTTTTTTTGATAACTCAATGAGCAGGAATCTGCTTGGAATCTGAAGATTCTAGACAGCATTGTGACTCATGATGAAACACTAGAAACTGTCCCACCAAGCTGTCTAGAGATTCAGGTAGTGACAGAGTTAAAGTGTCAATGTTATTTCTATAAAATGATAATACAAAAAAAATCAATTATTGACTGGTCTTTTGAACAAAATGCAAACATACAAATTGGGTTCTAATATTCTAATTCTAATAATCCTATATTCTAATGTAATGTATTTCCCACAGATAGATTCTGTGGGAACTCGTGCAGAACAATTGGCTTTCATTTAAATAATAAGTGAACAAAGCTCATAGGATTTCTAATCAAAAATATCACAAAATTGATTTTAAAAAGAGGAGGGAAAAAATCTGAACACATGCAGAAGGGAAGACTGTTTGAGATGTCACACTCACTTACTCTGGAAGACCCAGAAATGAATATGACAGAAGATGGCAAGTATAAAATAGAAAACAGTGAGGCATGTCTAAAAAAAACAGCATGCCATTCAACTACATACAAAGAAAAAAATCCAAGTATACATACTCCTAAAAAAGTTCCACAAGTGTTAAAAAATCAGATAGGACAACTGTATTGGCTAGCTTTGAATAAAGATTTCACAATAAAATATAGACAAGATCCACCCAAAGTTGCTCAAGGGTTTAGGCAGTGTAATTAAAATGCTGATAATTCCCTTACAAAATCATGGTGAAAAAGAGAAGTTTTGGTGACTCGAAAAAGCCTGAATACATATCCACCTTTAAGACAAGAAGGAGGACCTAGGCAATGACAACTACAGGTTCACTGCAGTCCTTGGGAAGATTATGGAACTTGTTTAATTGGAGACAATTTCCAAACACATAAAGGACAAAAAAGGGACTCAGGAGCAGTCAACATGGATTTGCTAAAAGAAAATAACAGTCAATCAACCATTATTTCCTTCTATTATTAAATTGACAAAGGTAGAATGGTGGATATAATATACTTTCACTCTGCTATGGCTTTTGACTCGGTCTATAGTATTCTCATCTTGGAAGCTCAACAAACATGAATTTGATGAATGGAAAGGAAGTATGTTAAATATTATTAACATAACTTTGAGGCTCTAAGGGTGACAATTAGACATTCAATAGTTGGCAGCCAGTAACAAGCACAATATTCCACAGGTTTCTATGGGAAATTACACTGTTCTATGTCTTCCGGAGAGACCTAGAAAATGAGAATGCATCCTCAACAAATATGTGGAGGATACTAAACTAGGGGGCATGGATGATATACTAAATGGCACAACTTCTGTCCAATGAACGCTGAAAAACTTCAGAATGGAGTAAACAAACCCTTCTTAAAGGTGTGCACAAGGAAAGGTGCAAAGTTCTACATCTGGAGCACAACATTTTTACATGTTATAGGCTGGGAATTGAATAGGTGAGTAGCAGCCCCAACTAGAAGGTTCTACCCATTGTAGTGGCCTTGATCTACTGTTAGCAATAATTTTACTCTGAGTGGGAAGCTTGACAACTTTGAGTGAGAGGCTTCTGGAGTTCCTTTCAAGGAACATTTTTGTGCTGCTGTGATATTCACCTAGGATATGCAAATGAAAATTAATTCAAATGTAGCTTTAACTTCTAAAGTGATACTGACTTGTTTTGAAATATTGATGATCTCTTTTTTTTTTTTGTTGCCTTTATGACTTCCCAAAAAGAAATCAATCCTGTTAAGTTAGAAAATTGTGCTTAATTCTAATAAACAATTTTGTCTTTATCAGAAAATTATGGCACATGTTAAATGAAAAAACAAGAACCTTGTAGCTTACTTTAAATGAATTATAATTAATTTTGGTTTTTGATAGGATAAAGATTAACAATATTTTAAAATCTATGTTCAGTATTTTGAATCTGTAAAAAAGCCCGACCAATTTTAGTCTACGAAGGAACACATACCAAACCCAATAGGCAGTTTTATTGTCCATGTGCAATCCAAACTACTAGGATAGTTGCCAGGAAACCCAGGGCTGAGGATCACTCCACTGAAGTCTGACATTCCACCACCACATTGTGCTGAAAAAAAAGGCAAAGACCTTTTTCAGAGGAGTGAAATGAGTTAAAAACTAATCCAGAGTATTGAAGATCCTCATCACATTAATAATACAATAATAGTTAGGTTTATATTTCAAAAAACATACAAATATTTCTTTACCACTAAATATCTATAAGAAAGTAATTTACAAGTAGGTACTTTAAAAACAGGTATCTGAATTGACTAGGTTTTAACTTAGGGAACACAGGCACCTGACAAGAGAACAGAATCATTTCGGCTGGAAAAGACCTCCAAGATCATTGAGCCCAACCTCTGACTGATCACTACCTTGTCAACTAGACTATAGCACTAAGTGCCATGTCCAGTCACTTCTTGAACACCTACAGGGATGGTGACTCCAGCACCATCCTGGGCAGCCAGAAATTATCTGAAATGCCTCCTCCTGACCCTCCTCTTCTCCAGGGCTAAACAACCCCTGCTCCCTCAGGCCCTCCTTATATGACTTGTGGTCCAGACCCTTCACAAGTTTCACTGTCCTAATGTTTACTCTGCACTCTGCATGAACTGTCTTTGTGACAGGCAAGAGGTACAGATCAGCTCATAGCAGCACTGAGACATCAGTTTGTAAAGGAGCATCTGAATAATATAACAATGTAATTTAAAGACTCTGTACTCAAAGTGTTTGAAGAGGCCTTTTAAAAACTGCATCTGTATCCTACTGTTCTAAAAATGAGATAAAATGAACAGACTTCGAAAAGGTACACACACACATACTTCCAGACATCAAACTAAATCCATATTTCAACTTATTTTTTTTTAAGGCATGACATCAGTGAATAAAGTAACTTAGATTTCCATATTACATTTAAAGGTGTTAATTATGATAAATAGAATTTTTGTTTAACAGCTTTGTCCATGTAAAAGTTGCTACATCATTTGAAACACAAGTAAAAATCATTACTTGCAAAAAAGAAGGAAAGTAAAGGGAAAGAAAACCTCCTAAAATTTCAGCACAGTGTCTTTGTCTTCAGAATTTACCAGGAGCAGTGCAATTATAATACCAGACTTCCTAACCATATGTTAATGTTTAATGACAGAAACTGAAGACTAACTCCTGAAAAAATTCTTACAAATATCTCAATCTTGTTGAATATTTATAAATTCTAAACTGAGGGAGCTCAGTACCTCATAGGAGGTTTTTAACACCCCACAGGATTAAGAACAGGATTATCTGAGGCTGTTCAAGAGGATATATAATCTGTCTTCAAGAAAAGCAAAGTAGAAAATCTTTAATGAGCAGGATTCTGTTTTCCATACATTCAAGATTACAAATAGTGATAACTTTTAGTGTTAGGGAGCCCAAACAAAAAGGCTTTTCTATGGAGCGAAAGAGAATACAGCTAGAAGGAGTTTTAAATTCCTCACATTTATTCCTTATACAAAGAGAGTATATTTAAATACACTTGAGATTTTTCATTTTCATTTCTGACAGGTTTTCAGTGTTTTTTTTTCAGTAATATTAATATGGACATGTATATAATATAACTTGACAAATAATGTGTTTTCTGAAATTGGGTAGACATGCCTATGTTGAATCCATTAGAGATAAAAATGCAATGTTATTTCTATTTTAGTATCTACTACAATAGCCATCATTTTCTGGGGAAATGAGCCCTAAATAAATTACCTATGTTTTTGAGGGTCTCTGGAGGTCTCAATTCTGATAATGAATTGATGATAGATTCTGGCTAAACATATAGAATCATATCATACATATGATACAGTTTGAATTGAAAGAGACAACATACTTCTTTCTTTTCCTACTTGGACATTTCAGAAAAGATTTGCCAATATAAGTTTGAGACAACCTTTGAAAACCCTTAGTTTAATTTGACCGTTTTCACATTTAATTAAGTTATTCCAGTTGTCCCTATTCTTTCCCCTACATGTATCTATTTTGCGTTCTCTGGTTTCTCATTCTGGCATATTTAAGAAACATTATGTAAAGTGAACATACCTAAACATATTGGAATTGGATAATTCCATCTTCTTACTGGTCCGGGCATACAAGTGATATGTGAATGTCCCTAAAATGACACAATATGTGCTAATTTGTATAAAAAATATACAGCATACAGCACAACATTAATATCTCAACAAAAATAATGTATCATTTAATACATCATCAAAATATATAAACCCAAAAATATAACAATAATTGTACAGTGTGAATTGTATCATACCTTCATATAACAGAGAAGACTGTGACTGTAAGTCGACTAGATAATTGAGTCTATGCCATTTATATTATTTCTAAAAGTATAGCAATATCCAGCTGGCCTCTGTACACACTTCAGTATAAACCAAGGGTCTGGAAACTGAAGGTCTAACTGAAGCAATATTTACATGGCATTGATTTGCTTTATTTGTTGAACATGATAAAAAGACATAAACTATATAAATTATACACCGCTGACTGTACATCTTAAATTTGTAATAGGGACACCGTCTGTGTTGTTCATCAGACTCATATAATTATAATTGTCTTCCGGCAACAGCAAAAAAAAAATAGAAAATCTTAAGAGAAAACTGTCCTTGGGATATCTTGCAACACCATATAGTCACACTGTACAAGCCAGAGAAACAATATGTAGGGAACAAGCTTTATATGGGTGTTTACACAGTCTATTTTCTTTATTTCACCCATTTACTGTGGCTTATCTGCTCATAAACTTGTATTTAAGTGTGGAATTCAAGCAGAGAATAAAAAAAATCCATCAGGTTGTTCCCAAGAATGACCAGCTAAAATCAGGCAACATAAGAAATAAATTTCAATAGTCATTATCAAAGCTGCAATCACAGAACATTTATTTCAATTATTCTTGGAATGCTAGAAATCTACAGGCATGTCTAGGAATTCTATCTTGAAGGAGGAAACTGTGATACAGGTTCCAGATCCAAATGCCATCTGAAATCTAGAAGCAGACAAGTGTATTTAGCTTCTATCACTATACATAAACTGCAGGTTGGTTGTTTCTTTTTTTGTCAAAAAGTATAATTCGATTTCTATTTTTGATGCAGTAGATACGAACTTAGTATTTAGGTCTTCAGAGAATTATGTAAAAGACATATTTGAAATTATTAGCATTTTTAAAACTTCATTTAGTTGTCTGACACTCATCAACGTGTTACAGATGAGACTGATATTCATGAAGAAAAATAGGAAGTTAATTTTTCCTTTTGCTGTTTTGCTTCAAAGGCACCAATAACTCCATTAATGGTTAATCACGTGCTGTTATATACAAATTATTTTCCCCCTGTTAAAAACTTTTCTTTTTGCTATGCATAGGTAATGTGATTATTTTCTCTCTTTTTGGCTCTCAAAGAGCTAGATGAAGGGAAGACTGTAGAATCTGCAGAGTCACACAAGTTTTTTTGGGGAGTGTGTCAAGAGAAAACAATACTCAGTTTTGGATCTGATTCTACAGTGTAGCTGTACAAATTTTAGAAAATATTTTCCAGGTCTTTCTTATAGGCAGACATATTCCTATTGATGATTTCCAATCACTGCATTGCCCTTGGTTATAACTTTTGCTAATGCAAGGACATAGCAAATTTGTTTGGCAAAAATATAGCCCTATTTGATAAACTTTTTGGATAAAACCCCTCAAGATATTACTGAAAGAAAATAACTGACACTATCTGATTCACTAAGAAAAACAATTTTTCGCCTTTGTTCTTATTCCCACTCTTTACTTTCTTTCTTTTCTGTCCTGTGCATAGACAACTATTGTTAATTGTTCATAAAGCGATTAAACTTATTTAGCCAACACTTCACCGTTCAGCTATGAGTACCAAAGATGCCATCAATAGTAGATGATAACTGATCATCACTAATGCAGAGGAAGCACAAAGCCATACATTTCTGATGGAGCTTCTATGCGTATATTTGGATAGTTGCTAATTTAATATCTAGCAGAAAAGCCTACCAGTCCTGCAAACTCATCATGGGTTTAAAATTTGCAAAGAGTTCATTGCCCATTTTATACTGACAGATACAAACATAACCATGCGAAACAATTAAAAGAAATTTGAAATTGGAAACTTGTCTTACCTGAAGAGAATAACCCTGATCACACTGGAAAGACACCACATCTCCAACCATGTATCTGTCTCCAATTTTGATTCCACTGCTTGGGGTCTGTGGTTCAGGACAAGAATCCAAACCTATAGCTGAGAAAAGCAGAGAAGTTTAAACGTCCCAAGGAACATAAAATGTGGGTTTAGATTCACATAGAACTTCTCTGTACACTGTATATAAGCACACTGTATTGATAAGTTTTAGGGAGCTCTTGGGTACCAGCAGTTGTCTGTGGACTAGCAAGTGGTATATTATTTTGGAAAAACGGTTATATAAGGAGAAAAAAATGTGCTCCTGGAAAAGCTGGCAGCCCATGGCTTGGACAGGGGCACTCTGCTGGATTAAGAACTGGCTGGAGGGCCGGGCCCAGAGGGTGGTGGGGAACAGTGCCGCATCCAGTTGGCAGCCGGTCACTAGCGATGTCCCCCAGGGATCAGTGTTGGGCCTAATCCTGTTTAATATCTTTATTGATGATCTGAATGAGGGGATTGAGTCCACCATCAGCAAATTTGCAGATGACACCAAGTTTGCGGGTGAGTGTTGATCTCCTGGAAGGCAGGAGGGTTCTGCAGAGGGACCTGGACAGGCTGGATAGGTGGGCTGATTCCAATGGGATGAGGTTCAACAAGGCCAAGTGCCAGGTCCTGAACTTTGGCCACAACAACCCCCTGCAGCGCTACAGGCTGGGGACAGAGTGGCTGGAGGGACCTGGCCAGGCAGAAAGGGACCTGGGAGTTTGGATTGACAGGAAGCTGAACATGAGCCAGCAGTCTGCCCAGGTGGCCAAGAAGGCCAATGGCATCCTGGCCTGGATCAGGAACAGTGTGGTCAGCAGCACCAGGGCAATGATTCTGCCTCTGTACTTGGCACTGGTTAGGCTGCACCCTGAGTGCTGTGTCCAGTTCTAGGCCCCTCAGTTCAGGAAGGATATTGAGGTGCTGGAGCGTGTCCAAAGAAGGCCAGCAAGCCTGGTGAAGGGACTGGAGCACAGGTCCTACGAGGAGCAGCTGAGGGATCTGGGGCTGTTTAGCCTGGAGAAGAAGAGGCTCAGGGGAGACCTCATCACTCTCTACCACTACCTGAGGGGAGGTTGTAGCCAAGTGGGGATTGGTCTCTTCTCCCAGGCAACTAGCAGTAGGACAAGAGGGCACAGTCTTAAGCTGTGTCAGGGGAGGTTTAGTCATTAGAAAGAATGTTTTACAGAGAGTCATTTGGCATTGGAACGGGCTGCCCATGGAGGTGGTGGATTCACAGTCCCTGGAGGTATTTAAGAAGAGACTGGATGTGGCACATAGTGCCATGGTCTAGTAGACAAGGTGGTGTTAGGTCAATGGTTGGTCACAATGATCTCGGAGGTCTTTTCCAACCTGGTTGATTCTGTGATTCTGTGCGATTCTGTGAAAAGTTACTTTTCATTTATCTTGTAAAATAGCATATTTCACTGAGCTACTGGTTAATTTGGTATCTACTGAGGGACATCAATACTATTTTCTGAATCTGAAATTTTCAGCATATACTTTGGGTTTAAACATTCACACTTTTGTACAGATTCATACACATACACCTCTATAAAATCCATACACCCATGTTTGGCTATTTTTCTCAGCATGGACCAATACTATAAATAGTATACTGTGAATTTTTTCTTTTTTTAGAGGTGAAAATTGTATACAGGTAGTACACTACACACATTATTTGGACATGTAGGAATACAAAGATGCATTTTCACTTTTACTAGATTTGGTCTTATTTTATTTCATTTTCATAACTTCCTTCTTTTTTTCCCCACTCAAAGTTGTAAGTAGCTGAGAGAGTACCTGCATTTCAAGGAAATGGCAGGATAATTCTACCTATAATTAATGTTTAGTTATAGACAAGTGATCAGGTAGCAATTTTGCAAGGCTGTGTTCTCCAGCTGGCTAATCAGACAACCAGAGCATGAGATTTGCATACGGTACAACTGACAAGAAATAACTGTGACACAATTATGCAGATCAGACACCAGAACCAATATAAGCACAGGGAACTGCACAGCTGGGAAGGAAAAAAAAACCAAAAACTCGCAAATCTGCAACAAACTATTAGTGATTGCCAGAATTCCTGTCAGTCAGCTAAAGCAAAGTCATTCAGAAATTACAGTCTTTTCTACTTGTGAGGTACTCAGCAATAATAAAAAACATATGAAATAATTCTGTGTGCTCACCAAGCTGCAGGTATTTCGCAGTTAGTTAAGAAGCACAACTGCTATTTTCAGTTTACTCATTCTCTCATTTTTGCCGAGTGACTAGTATTTGTGTCCTACACATACATACTGTACAGTACATATGTTATTGTATTGAGCATAATTTGTAGATTTTGGCAAAGAGCGGTGTGTTGTGGGGCTGCAGGGGTGTCACTTGTGGGAAGAGACCAGGACTGCACTGGACACAGTCGATTAGGATTGTCATATGAGCATATCTGCATTTACTCCTGGCTGATGTAGATTCAGAAAAACTTTTCCGAGAGCAAAAACAACTTAAAGATGAAAGCAACACAAACTAAACTTCACAGTCCCCACAGTACAAGTTTCAGGTCTGAATTTGGTCACTTGAAATTAAATGAGGATTTTACTAATGACTTTGAAGTAACAATATGTAGCTCATTTTGCGCAATAGTACTAAATATTCCTCTTTCATATGGTTTAGATACAATCGATGTCTGGAAGCAGCAAGCACTCTCTATTAATTGAATATTTCTGAATTACCTGTATACTCAAGGTGAAATCCAGCAGCTGAAACACTGATATCAGATTGAAAATTTAGGTACAGATTATTTGATGTACTGTTTAGAAGTGGAGGTATGGTTGTTCCTGAAAAGAAAATTCAAAACATTATTGAAATGCACAGAAACTGAAATAAATACATACATAAGTATGTGTATGTGTAGAGAGTGAAGGAGAGGAAAAGGAGAAAGAGGTGAGAGAGGATGGAAGGGAGAAAGATAGATCACATAACCAATTCCACAACATTTTGTCATCATGGATGCTATCCACATAAAACTTTTATTACATTTTCAGTGCGCCACAATATCAGAGACTTGAACTGTAGACAAGCAAAGTCTACTATAAATTTATATTACATGCTTTTATCTACAAAAGGAGAAATATTCACTAGGGTTTTCTTAAAAGCAAGAACAAATCCTGTAACAGGAATAATTTTAAACATAACAGTCACATATATCAAGCAGCTCTGAAAATATGTTGTAGAACTGTTCTTAGAAATGTGAATATTTATTTGTGTTTCAGCACAAGACAATATTATCATCTCTGATCTCATACCATATACCTATATGAAGTAGAATGAAGAAAAACAAAAGAAAACAAGAAAAAGTAAGGCAAACAGAACTGTCTCCTTTATCTAAAATAAGGATAAACAATGCATCCTTTTGTCATGTAAAATTTCAAGAGAAACCTATTTTTGATGTTTGTGTTTCTGGACCCTACTATAAGACTGGGAAAAAATTTGGATTAATAGAGATTTAGTGTGGGAGTCTCTGAATGTTATTTCCTTTCTAACATTTTCAAATATATAGCTTTATGAAAGTCTGCTAAGTGATGACTGATTAAAAAAGAAATATTACCTATAGTGAATTACAGGAGAAACAAACACACACACTGTGCTTGTGCACGCTCACACGCGCACGCACACACACAAGAACCAGAAAGAGCTGTGTGTTTACAATAAAGAGTTGAATCTGTGAACCACTTATTGTAAAATCTTCTCAGTCACCTGAATAACTTCCAAGCCTTGGAGCATTGTTGTCAGCACCATCGTAGAAGTCTAAGGAATCCCAGTTGTGTTCTGTGGCAAAACTCACCACTTGCACCTATGAAGAAAAATGTGAGGTAAAGAACATAAACTTCCTCTCTGTATTCAAGCTCAAAGACAACTCTAAATTGTAGCCTCTGTTGCTTTCAGTCATGAAAAGTTGTCTTGCTCTCCTTGTCAAAGAGAATGGAAAATCACCACTAAGTGAATAAAAAGGCAACTTTTTTTTTTATTTGATTGCCAGTTCAAACTGTAAATCATGTAACTACCACATATTACCTCTGACAAGAGTCAAACAACTGTGAAAATCATATGGGTTTAGAATATGATTTCCTTGTTTGGAGGACATTGAGGAGAAGACAAAACATGATATCTTCAATTCCTGCACTTCTTTTTGTTTCTCTCTAGTTTATTCATGAATAAACCAGTCCTATCCTGATGCATGCTTCTTCATCAATATCAGCTTCTTCACCTATATTATTCAATTCTGCCTCCAGGAAAGAGCAACCTGCTGTGTTTGGTTACCTCCATCACTGACTCATCCCCTGAGGAGGAGCAGTCACTAAAATGCTACAAATAAAAGGCAGAATAGTCACTTCATTTCTTCCAGAGGTGTGTAAGGTAATAGACCAGTTTAAGGCCGCAATGACAGTTCTCAGTGCTTACAGAAAGACCTCGGCACCTGGAGGGGATATTCTGAGAAACCCATTGTAAGGTGATAAGGCTACACTAAAAAGGACAAAGAGACTGCTGATGGCCTCCCCGAAGACCCTAGCACCTGGGTGAGACTTCCCAGCAACAGACTGATAGGATCAAGGAAGGATGGAATAGTATGGAGATAGCATGGCCTTTCTTCACAAACATCCTACCTGATGGGAACTCAGGAAGCAGACCCGTAGGCCTATGTCATCTGTCTATCACCCCAAAAATGAGTTTATTGACTATAGTCACTCAAACTGCCTAAAAAGAAAAAGTATAAAAAGAAATTGGACATGAGCAAAAATGGGGGAGAAGTTCCATCATTTCCGATGAGCTACCTTTTCTCCTTCCACTCCTCAGGATGCTGCAGAGTGAGCAATTGTTTTTATATTTTACTTTGCTTTCACCTTTACTAATTGTACTTTGCTTTTTTACTAATTGTACTTTGTTTCCTTATATCTTGCCTTATATATATTTTATCTTTACCTTATAGATTAACTGTACTTTGCTTTTTTTGCTTTCCCCTTTACTCTTAATTTGATATTTGACCTTTACCTTATAGATACTAATTTTACTTTGCCTTACCAATTTTACTTTGCCCTATACCTTATAGACTACCAGGCTTTATTGCCTTAGATCATGTACTCCGACTCATTGTATGTGCTTTGCCTTACAGTCTGTATTTCTTGGTCTTAGAGAGTTAAGCTGTATGCTAGTGAGAAGCGCCAATATTCTTTCCTTTTTGCCTTGAGTTACTGAGTGTGTTTAGATTTTTTACTAGTCTTTGTAAATTGGTCTGTCATGGAGGTGGGTTGCTTGAGTTTTATATTGAGGTGTTAAAGTGATCTACTGCTTCTTAGGGAGTTATGTTGTTTTTGGAGAGCACGCTTCTGGTTTGAGGTTTTATTAGTTAAGTAGAATTTTGCAGTTAAATGTTATCACTGATCATGTGAACCCTATAACTTGTCACAGATTTGTATCAATAAAAGTTATTTCATGAGCTGCTAAGAGTTAGTCCATTTTTGGGGTTTTTTTTTCGGTGCTGGCAGGCTTGTCGACAGCAGAATAACTCGTAGGAGAAACTTGCTGAGAAGGTTCTCCATTGCTATTAAGAGCAGTCCCCAGAAATAGGGTATCAAAAGTCCTGTCCATCTCAGTGGTCAAACTGTCAAACAAAGGGTCTCCCCCTACGGAGATGCTGACTGACTGTTTTCAGACTTTAAAGGCTTAGAAATCCCGGGAAGGGGACACTAATAGACAAAAAAATATATTAATACAGATAGGACAGAAAATCCTTCATTTCTGCTCCTTTTCACGTGACAAGGTGTCAACATGCTTCCTCTCATAAGGACATGCAAAGTGGTAAGACTCCAAGAAGGAGGATATATTTGTTCTCATATAGTGAAATTACACCTCACAAAGTAGAGAAATACCAGGTTCCTCTTCTGGAGGGGAAAGAGTCTGGTGTTTTTTATTTTTTAGTGAAACTGTTTACTGAAAAGCTTTTAAAGAGTGACAAAAGCATGATGAAACCTCAGCCAGCCTCAGAAATGAGTACCTTCATCATTAAGTTGGAGAATTATGTTTCTTCTGCCTCAATTATTCTTCTTTTTTTTTTTTCTCCAAAATGGAATAGCTTCGGTGGAAGAAATAAGCAGCAGTTCCAGTAAAAGTAAGTAATGAAGTTATTTTTTTATGTGAAATATATGACTTGGGCCTTCTACATAAAAGGAATGTTTAATTTGGCTATTTATTTCTTGGATGGGGGCTTTAAATACTGTTCTTTTTTGTAGGAATTGGTCATATACTACAGGCAAAGGATTTTTTTCTTTTTTTTTAAAGTGAAGCATTGCAGAGGCCCTGACTGTTGGCATGTGTCAGGTACTTGGAGGATGCCCACTGGGTCTGGTCTCCCAGAAAATTATGATACTTGTCTGTTTGGTTCACAAGGGATTCAGAATGAAACTTATAGGTGTTGTCTCTGTCAGAATATTTCTGAGGAGGTACAGAATGGGGATCACAGGCACACAAGAAACCTTCAGAACAAATTTCAAATTATCTGGCATTTAGGTGTTTTCAGGGACAAACTGATGCTAACTATAGTTTTTATATTCTTCATAAAACATCTAATTCAAAACGTCTATTTTAGTGAAACTGAAGCTAATTGCTCTAACTAGCAGTTGCCCTAACATGCAGTCAATAAATAGGCAGACATCCCTTCAGGCAGTGATTGCAGTCAGAGTCTGTATTAGGTTTTTTGAATTATTTACTCAAAGTGACTTTCTGTCCTAACCTTAGAAGGAACTATGGTTGAATTAATTTCCTGATATAAGGTATTTAAGTTATGTGCCCAAAGGGAAACTTTTGGTGCACACTTTGTATTTACCTTAATATACTTTTAAATGTCTGCTTTTTGATTTGATATGGGGCAGCTCAGCATTTACATCTGATCACAATATTTCAGTAAATTCAACAAAGTAATCATACATACAGAGAGCTGTTCCACCTAAGTAGCCTAAAATTCCATATCCAAATTTCACAGAAAAATATGTGTTAGGGATATATTATTTTATCTCCTTTATAGATGAGACTTGCCCAAGTCGTTCTAATAGGAATGAAGCCTGTGCACCCCTATGTGGTTGCGAGCTACACTGGCGATGGTACATCCCTTCGGTAGGGTCGTCCATGCCAGACAGGTCAAAACCGTAGGCTAGATATAATACATACTTGGGCAGGATGAGTTCGTTAGCATTCTGGCAGTCATCCTAGGAGAAGGAAACTCTAATCCCAAACCTGGGCAGATGGAGCTCGCTTAGCCCCGTAAGGCCATCCATCTAAGAGAAGGTCACTCTAATTAAACCTACATCCTGAGGACCTTGCCGCCACCATCCAAGTTCGCTCAGCCCTGGCAGATGAACCTTAGGATTAAAGGGTCGGTTCAGTTCTGTGCATACTGCATCTCACCTAAAAAATCCACTGTGCAGGCTTGAAGGTGAAATAAACACTTGAAGAAAAGTACAAAGATCAGTATTTACAGAGCCGTAGTGCTGTCTACTCTCTTATCCGGTTCCGAATCATGGGTCATCTACCATCACCACCTGCGACTCCTAGAACGCTTCCATCAACGCTGCCTCTGTACAATCCTAAACATCCACTGGTCAGATTATGTGACCAATACATCTGTTCTAGAACAAGCAGCAATCACAAGTATTGAGGCCATGTTGCTGAGAACACAACTCCGTTGGGCAGGGCACATCTCAAGGATGAAGTACCACCGCCTCCCTAAGATCTTGCTTTATGGTGAACTTGCCACTGGCTGCTGCAAGAGAGGAGCCCCAAAGAGAAGATACAAGGACTCCCTGAAGCAACATCTCAGTCTTGGCCATACTGATCACCATAACTGGTCTACTCTGGCCTCCAATCAGGATGTCTGGAGACACATTATCTTTAACGCTGCTGCTTCCTTTGAGAAAGCATGCAGGATCACTCTTAGGAGAAAAGACAACACAGAAAGAATCGTGCCTTGCAGAATATACCACTAACGGAGTCTTTCCGCTGTGCCTTTTGCAACCGGACATGTCTATCTCGTATTGGCCTTTTTAGCCACCAACGCACTTGTAACAAATGTGGGTAGTGCCCTTCCCAAATCTTCGTTCACGAAGCCTACCCATGAATGAATGAAAGATGAGAAAGTGCCTTTGTTACTTCGAGGAAATAATATTAGTCAGGAAAAATGTCCAGATATTTTACACATTCACATAACACAAAAGCATTACCTATCACAGTATCTTGAATATCTGCACTTGCATGCATTCTCAGGTTGGAAAAAATCAGTCACCCAAGTTTTCAAACGTGATCTCAAGTAACTCCAGTCTCCGCTCCCTCACAGCTACTGCAAAAAATTACCTTTGCCTTGGCCAGAACCAGGACACTACAATAGTTATATTTTGAACTGAGGAGACGCATCTTGCTAACAAGGTTTTTTGAACAGCATTTTGCTAGGAATTTGTTCAGATAATTCTTAAAAGTCCTAATTTATTAAACTCAGCTGCCTTTCCAATAACCAGATTTCTGTCAGTTTCTTTAATGAACTCTTTAGAGTGAGATATGCATGACATAGCTTAATGGATACTTTCCTACTATGTGTTCAATGAAGTTCTTAATCTACTCAAGTAAGGAGAATTCTGAAACTGTTTTAAAGGATCAATTCCCATCTCATATTGAAAAACACTGTAACATCTTTAGATCACAATGAATTTCCATAAACATAGAGTAAATAGCAGAGTTTCTTGGAAAACATATATAACTTGTCCACGGAAGCAGCTTACTTAATTTCACTCTGTTAAAGGAGATATATCAATTCTGGGAGAGTAAAAAAGAATTCATAGGAAGGCTCTTTATTTCCTTTGGTTTACAAGAAGTCACTGATCTATTGAAATAACACATTTTAAAATTATGGTGATTATCTTCTAAGTAAAAAGTTACAAGTGCATCTTTTAAGATTTTTAAAAACTTTTAATCATTGTGTAAATAAAAAGATGTGCAATAAATTTCATTTTAAGAATCATTAAAGACATTGAAAAATTTGTGAATAAACAATCTTTTCATCCTCGTGCATCAGGAAAAGCAGTTCTAATTATGATGATAACAAGCAACTAGCAAGTATACTCACCTGAATCCCAGCTCCCTCTGGTACTGTGATCTTCCACACACAATTCAGATTGTTGTCATAAGGCTCAGGGTAACCAGGAGACAAAATGGTCCCTTTGCGCTTTGTTAAAATACCACCACAGGGCACTGAAAGGAAATGTATAAGGCAAGAAAAGAAGTACGAAGCTTCAGAAGTGAGAAAAGTTATAACAGATTATACAACGTTCAGCTATCATGGCTGAAAACTTTTTAAATTGATGCTACATTAAAAAAATTATATTTGCCTCAGGAAAATAAAACTTTATATCTCAAAAACCTTCTTGACTAATAAAGAATAAGGGAAGATTAGAATTATGTCAGTTTCCTACCAGACGGAATCACGCTTATATATCCCTTATTTACCTGACCTTTAACAAAGTGAAATCCATTCCATTGTCTCCTAAGAGTCTTACAAAGAATAGCATTTTTTAGGGGTTAACAATGAAGTTTGAACAGTTGTGTGTTGTATTTGTATAAAAGATAAAAGTGTCACCAAAAAAGATGATGTTTTTTCTTAGTATTGCTACTTTGTTGTCTAAATAATTAATAACACCAGTCTGAACTCCTTGACTGTTCTCTGCTTGTATGAGTTATTCTATTACAGACTGTGGATCTATTGCATCATTAAAGAATTTGCAAAATCCTTGCAAGACTGCATTCATCACGTCCATGTCCATGGATTAATGAAAGTGTTATGCATGAAACAGGACAGGCACATTAAGTACCATGAAGTTTCTCTTGTTCAGCTTGAATGCATCTTGTCTAGATCATTAGATGCTCTAACAGGGACAAAGGATATTAAAGCTTAATCTGCATACAGATATTCTGTTGGTATTTTAGCAGTTGAAGGAAAAGATTGATGAGATGGTTTGTCAAATCCATTAGAAGCTAATGTATCACTTCTGTGCAACACTACTAAATTCTGAAGGGATTTCAGGAGCTGCAGATACGAGAATTTAGAAAATGGAAGAATACAACTTATCTTAATAATAAATATTGTAGCTACATTTTGTGTGGCATATAATGGATAGAATCTGTTTGGAACTGCACAGATAAATTAAAGGCTAGTGTCATTTAAAGTGTTTAAAAAATTGAACAGACAGAATGATCAAGTCCTGTGTTCAGTTCTGTGCCACTCACTACAAGAAAGACATTGAGATGCTGGAGCAAGTCCAGAGAAGGGCAACAAAGCTGGCGAAGGCTCCAGAGAGTAGGTCCTATGAGGAGGAGCTGAGAGATCTGGGGTTGTTTAGTCTGAAGAAAAGGAGTCTTGGGAAGACTTATTGCTCTCTAAAACTATCAGGAAAAAGGTTGTAGCAAGTTGGGGGTCTGCTTCTTCTCCCAGGCAACAAGTGACAGTACAAGAGGAAATGGCCTCAAGTTCTGCCAGGGGAAGCTTAGGTTGAACATCAATAAGAATTTTTTCATGGAAGGGGTGGCTAAGCATTGGAATGGACCACCCAGGGAGGTGATGGAGTCACCATCTCAGGAAGTGTTCAAGAAATGAATAGATGTGGCACTTAGTGCTACGATCTAGTTGACATGGTGGTGTTTGGCAAAGATTAAACTCAACGATTTTGGAGGTCTTTTCTGCCTTTAATGATTCTATGATTCTGTGATTTTATGTCTATTAGCTGTAAGGAAATATTGAAATATTCTCTAGGATTAAGGCAATTTAATATGGTCATGTCTACCTCTTCAATTATTAAAATGATTTAGTTCAATGCAATTTTCACCTCATATGCATTCTATCACCTCTATTGGCATAGGGATTCTCATACAGAAGGTGGCCTGTAACCCTTCCTAGTCCAACTTGCTTAGAGACAGATAGCTTTCTCTTCAATAGACTAAATCGTGTTAAAATATCAATAATATATTGTGATCAATGTTCAAAACAATTACTTCAACACTTTGTCAAATTGTTATATCTGAAAAAACAAATGGAATACATTTCAAGGGGAAAAATAGTACAGTTCTATTGATTAAACTGTAATCCCTGAGAATAAATGAAATACAGCTACCTACTTCATCTTCTTATTGATATAGAAATTACAGTTGTCTTACTGTGCCTGAAATGGTCTAAATAAATAATATTTGTGTATAAAAGCTGTTTAGTCATATTTTATAAATATTACCCCACTGATACTTAACCTTGATCTTTATCAAGACTTTAGTATTTTGGAGAAAAATCTTTTACTTTATTGAAAACCACTCTACCATGCACCATCAGCTGATTAGCACAGAAGATTAAAAATCAACTGAATGCAAATATGTTCTTTATTTTATTTTATTTTATTTTCATCTAATTACCTAAAACTCTGTTTATGTACTTCTTAATGCTAGAGTCAATATAATAATGTCTTTTTTGTAATGGGTTGCAATAATTTTTATAAAAAAATTTGTTCTCTATCAAGAAAAGTAAAGTAACTATAACTCATACATATGTTTACTGTTTTGGTTGAGAATGGAGTTCTTCAGATGTCTTCATCCTCGAAATTAATAGTTTTCAATGTATTCAATTTGCACAAAATTAATGTATAATGCAGTTAAGTAGTGCAACACATAGTACAAGTGGAAAAGTTTGATGGTATTGCAAAAACATTTGTGCAAATGATATCCAAATTTGATTAATTTTTAAACAACAGATTTTTTCCATATTAAAAACCAATCCAAATTCTAATAGAATTTAACATGTAAATATGTCATATTTGCCCTTGACATAAACCTATGGAAAAATATAATTTTATCTCTTTACTGTAGGGATTTTCATTACTATTACTAGATTTCCACTTGGTGTAAATCAGCTTATAAATGTCAATGGATGTATATTAATTTAAGAATATAATTTTGAGATTTTAATCTTGTATAACTAGAATCAGTTAAAGTATATTTCCTGAAATGTTACTGCTTCTTTCCTGGCAAGTAATGTAATATCAGTGTTACTATTTCCAAATCTTTAGTGTAGTAGTTTCTTTCTAATAACTTGCAATGTCTTGCTAGAGATCTGCAATGTGAGAGTATCTTAGTCTTGCAAGTCAGGGCACCAACTAATATTTCTGAGTCTTGATTAAGGGACAGCCAGGGACTGCCAGTGATGTTAATATAAGAGAAGCTATCATATAATTCATAGCAGCAGAGTATGTTCATGAAACCTGTGAAATGTCACAGCAAGGTTAGAATTGAAAGGAGAATAAAACTTGTCCTTGAATGAAGAAGAAAGTGAATGAAAGTAAGCAAAAATACTGTACAGATGTCAAAGAACAAACATATTCAGTTAGAAATGGTCTACACTTTAGGCTGTAATTAGTTCTATTAAAAAGCCTTAAGAACTCACCAACACATGTAGGGAGTGAATCATTCCATTGTGCCAATGCATTTGGTACTGTATCACATCTAATTGCTGTTGAGCCATGGAGGATATAGCCTGGATTGCACTCAAAAAGAACCAATGAACCAACTGCAAATTCATTTCCAATCCTTTTTCCAAATCTTGGTTCAGGCACAGAGCTACACTGTGTTGCACTTGTTCTTGGAACAGCTGCAAATATACAAACAATTGTGTATTCTTAATTTTAGATTTGGTGAAGGAATACAGATTTTTGAACCACAAACATTCAAAACTACTAGAAGAAATATTCAATGATTTCCAAGTTAAGAATGTTTTCATAATCCCCAAATGAATCTCAATAGAGATTGCACACTTTTGATGTCTGAATTACTATTTAAAAGAGCATAGCACAGATATCCTTGCCAAGATTAGAAGTAATGCATAATATCCACACCAAAACCTTTCTAAAATGACACTGATAAGAAATACTACCAAGAAACACTCAGCTAATACAGGATTTCAAAATAACATTTTGTGTCAGATAGATACTTATATTTATACATTTGAATTTCTAAATGTGTATTCTGAGTGTCAGATCAGGATTTAAATGTAATGAAAGAATGAAGTTGCAAGTATTGAGATATAACAATTTCTGTATTTGACCTATAGAAAAGCAAATAATGTAAATCAAGAAAAGTATCTTAATAACAGTAAGATCACTTTTAACCCACAGGTAATAATATTTACAGCTATTCACATTTAAATTGAGAGATAAACCAGTGTGAACACCGAGATGGATCCAAAATTTGTCAATCAGATTAGCAAACAGAAACAGCAGCTTTGTATGTGCCTTCTTAAACTTGAAACTACTCTTATGCTTATTAAGTACAAAAAAAACATGTAGAAATACGTGTTTTGTAATATCAAAATACTTAGAATATATTAGAATATAATATATGTAGATTATACAATGATTTATTGTTAACAGGCTATTGCTTTCCTCTGCATTCTCAGTCTGTTTCTCTCTGATGATTTATAAATGAATGGTGACGAACAGAATAAATGTACACATTTTTCTAGGTTGTCTCACCTTGATAAACGAAATGAAATCCTTTAGCTGTTATTGGTCCAACTGAGGTAAATCTAACTGTGATCTGGTTCCCTGAGCTCAGTGGAAGGGATTCACCTACTCAAACAAAGAAAATACAAAGTTATTATAACCACTTTTTACTAAAGATGAGTTCAAAATACCTGTCAACTTCTTTGCAGCTAGAAATAATACTCCTCAAATCCTGTTCTGCCTCAGTAAACTTTGCAAGATATATGCTTTTTCAACACTTTATGTTGGCAGTATTATGTCATTCTAGAAAAGGAGGGGCTAAAATTCCTCTCAGTTACCAGGAGTAGTTGATGTTTTTTTCTTTACCAAAACCAACCAAACATACAAAGTCCCAACCAAATAAAAAAAAGCAAACAACTCAAAATACAAAAAACAAACCCCTAGCTCTCTTAATTGAGTCAATATGCAATTAATCTATATGATTTTATTTTGCTATAAATAGCCACTACTTTACCCATTTCAAACTACTCATTAGATAAAAGCCATAAAGGCACAGAGTAACAAATATCCTCAATAATAGCTAAATAGCTAATTAGAAGAAAAAAAAGCTAAAAAAAATAGATATAATTGTAATTAATTTTATTATAGTGTTTAGGCTTTTAGTTCAACATCTGGATTTCATATGTTTGCTTGAGTTGAATCTAAGCAAATATGACAAGCATATTTTTCTTTTTTTTCATACAAATCTTTCTAGGTTAAAAAAAAACCAACAACAAATAAACAAAAAAACAAACAACAAAAACCCAGTTTAATGACAGTTCTATTAAAGGATACCTGAATGAGATCCTGAGAGAGAGGATAACAAAGATGACTGTAGAGTTGGACCATCATATACTTCAACCACATCATGGAGTGATGTCTGGAAAAACACAAACTGGCCAAAAACAACTGACCAAATAGAAAGGAAAAGAAGCAAGAGGCACCAGTAGCCAAGGGAAAAACCAAAAGCACAACCAAAGCCAAACACAGGGAACAGATTGAGAAAGGGAAAAAAAAAAAAAAGAGACCAAAATATACATTAATATATTGTTTTAAAAATTATTAAATCAGCAGTACTTGTGCTGAATATTAGTTATTTTCCATACCATTAAAGCAGTAAAAGGATAAAACTATATATAAAAGAGACAGTGGAGGTACACAAGCCATACATGTACATATAGTTGTTAAAACATTCTAGTAATGAGGGAACAAAACAATTTTGCTCCCGTTGAATATACCTTCCCATTCTGTGCTCTCCCCTATCCGACACATCTAAATTCTCAGTGTAATGTTCTTTATAATACAGGCATATTATTATATATTGTGTTTTTTTAATTACTTTGTTGATAAGCCTATGTAATTTTTACTTACCCTAGAAAGTTTCATTTTTCTTAAGAATATTAACATTCAATGCATTTTTACCTTTGTGAAATAAATGAGTAACTGATTCAAGGTAACGAACACTTCAGAACACATCTATTGAATGACAAATAATACTATTTTTAAAGTCACAGTAGTAAAACAACTCAATTCAAGACTTATTTTTGCACTTAAGTCCAAAGGTTTGTGCAGCACATTCACATCACAGGTGTTTTCACTTTCAATATAAGTAAACAGTGAAAAGAAAAAGAATTGCTTGGGTTAGTTCTGACCCCAGTACCTTGAAAACATTTATATCTACATCACTGGCAATGGAGGGGAAAATTTTTTAAGGACTATACATGTCTAAAGGTGGAGGTAGTGAGATAGTTTAGGTACAGGAACATCTATAAAGTGAAAGAATCAGTTCTGGTTCATTATCCAGGTTAGACATTTTGGGATAAATATTTTAATGCCTTGCTACTAGATTATATTTTTTTGTCAAAACTTCTACTATGTCTTCATCTGGTATATTTAATTATAAAAGATGAAGCTATCAACTACAATTCTTTCAATTTATACACCCTTAAACCTTTTAAAACAGTACATTAGAACTGCATTGCCTTCAAATTGCTGACTTTTCATTTTGGTTTTTTTTTTCACTAATTTTTTTAAAAAGGCAGTTCCAATTTCCTAACTCATCATCTTATTACATACTCTTTTCAATTTTTAAAAGAAAACCAAGAAAACCTCTTTTTGAAGAAAAGCATTGGACGTTACATTTGTAAATGGTTCCAACAAAAGTGTTGGAACTTTGGAAGATTTTTGTGCATTTTTAACAAGAACCAAAAGTGAGATGTCAAATTATATTCCTTATTTCTTCTCCAATCTCCAGAAAATTAATAATTGATGTTTTTACTAGCTCTGCTTGTTTTCAAAATAATATTTAGCTGGATTCAAGTCTTCTCCTTGGTGTTGCTAAAGACAATTAACAAAAATTTTAATCCAGCCAAGCATTTCTCTCAGATTTTTACTTTTATCAAATCTTATGTTCATACTCAATGAATTTCATTTTGCCATTGAACCAAGTAAAGTTCCTTGAGACTTCCATTGTTGTTTCCCATTTTGAATTAAGTTTCAAACTATGTACAAAAAATTCAGACAAGTGCTGAGGTACACATAACAAGCACATGTAATTGTTATCAAGGGTTGTATCCTGGGAAATCTGTAAAAATAGAATTGATAAGCTATATTTGTATTTTAATGAATTATTATAAAATATTTACATGGCAATTATACCATAGGGTGAGTCAAATTCAAAGGCTTTCTATGTTTCATAAGTATTTCAAGACTGTTTTTGCTTCCAGCTTTGTCTTGCAGCTTTTACTATCTAAAAGTATAACAGTGAAGAAAGTGAATTAACATGTTACTTAAAACTGGTTATTTTGGAAAGAGAAAGGTCCACACATCATTTGTGGTAACTGTTTCTTCAATATCAGTTGTGCATTTCTTGATAAAGTACAGAAAAAAATATGAGAAAGTAACCAAAAGTTTTCATTGACTTAAGGTAAAATACATTAAGAAGAAATTTGAGATGAATAGTGTGGCTGAGACATCAAAAGAATTGAAAAATAGGACCTAGTGGCAGGATGTGTTTAATATGAAACAGCAGAAAGCTCAAGTAAGGGTTTTTGAGCCCACAGTTTTATGATCAATATAAGTTTAAGTGAATCAAGCTGCTGCTTCAAGTCAAGCAGGAATACAGTCTAGCCAGTAGGGGAGACAGAATTTAGATTCTGTTCCTTCCTCTTTCTGTGCCAGGATATATATAATGGCCAGTCTTCGCGAACAAAGATTTTGGGGAAAGGTCTTTTACCTTTCCAGCCTGCGCAATGGATTTTTTTTTTTAGGTGAGACACAGCCTGCGCTGAACTGAGCCCACCCTTTAATCCTAAGGTTCATCTGCCGGGGCCAAGCAAGCTTGGACAATGGCAGTGAGGTCCTCAGGACGTAGGTTTGTTTAGAGTGACCTTCTCATAGATGGATGGCCTTACAGGGCTAACGGACTCCATCTGCCCGGGGGACTGGCTGGATTCGAACCTGGGTCGCAGAGGTGAGAGTCCTGCACGCTAACCACTAGGCCACCAGGGGTCCCCGCCAGGATACTGACTGTATTAATTAAACTGTGGAATACTGTAATGTATAGTGACCAACACCTGACTAGCTCAGATTACGTCACAAGAAGAGAAATTCTGGTCATTCCAGAATCACGGAATATGCTGAGATGGAAGGGACGCACAAGGATCATTGAGTCCAACTCCTGGCCTGGCACAGGACTATCTTCAAGAGTCACACCATGTGCCCAAAAGTATTGTTCAAGCACTTCTTGAACTCTGTCAGGTTTGGTGATGTGACCACTTCCCTGGGAAGCCTGTTTCAGCACCCAACCACCCTCTGGGTGAAGAACCTCTTTCTAATATCCAGCCTAAACCTGGTGACTACTTTCAATCATCTTGACCATCTCCAATATTTGGAGAAGGTGACCAGGACTATTTGCTCTATCACTTTCCCAGCTACAGAGGTGAGACCAACTGGCCTGGAGTTCCCTTGATCCTTCTCCTTGCTGTTCTTGAGGATAGGAATGATGTTTGTCTTCTTACAGCCTCAGAAAGTTTCTTCAGCTGTCATGACCTTTCAAAGGTCCTCTCGTGCATCCCATCATGTCCCATGCATTTTTGTTTTTCCAGTTTGTTTAAGTGCTGTCTCACCTAGTCCTCTGCCAAATCATTGTTTCTCTATAACTTTTCTACTGGACTCAGAGTTCAAGATTGTTTTACTGGTAAAAACTGTAGTTAGGAAGACATCTATTAATTCACTTTTCTCTGCATCCCTTTCATCAGGGACTCCATCCCATTCAAGAATAGACCCCCATCTTCCCTACTTTTCTATTTGTTGCTGAGACATCTGTAGAAGTCTTTCACGTATCTTTCCAGTTTCAACTCTAGATGGGTTTTGGCTTTCCTAATCCCACCTTTTTAAGCATTTTTATTTCTTCCAGGACATGGGACCTTGCTTCAACCTCTTAAACTCTTTTTCTTTTTTTTTTTAACTTTAAAATTTTATCACTAGCTCCTTGTTCACCCATGATGTTTTTTCTTTTTTTGCTACCTTTCCCACTTTGCTTGATATCCTGATTATTGGGATAGACCATTCATGATCTTAATGTGGTGATCCCTGAACATCCCTGTATTTCCTGGACTTCTCATCTTTTCATGGCCTTATACAGTCGGATTCTTCCAAAAGAGGTTCCTCTCACTTCTGACCCAGTAAGTAATTAAACTCAACTCAAAATTCAAATCTTTACAGAGAGAATATAATCCTTATATTCTGATCAAGTAATGGTACTGATCAAGTAATATATACCTGGGTAAAATATATTTATTTTATATATTATGACAGCTATGGTTTCTAAAGAAATACTCAATAATTTACATGGATATCAATAGAATTAGATGATAATATAATTCTTCACCTTGAGGTTCCTGTTTTTAGGGATATTTTGTATGCCTAATCATTTATTGAACTCAGAAAGCTCTAGTGTAAAATCAAGTACATTACTCATGTAATTCCCTTGCCTTTACGATAATACCAGAAGAACTAACACGGATTAAACATTGTTATTACATAAACTGAAATATGCATTTTGTACAAGCCCTCCTGGTGAAGCTCCTGATATTTGCTTCAAGGCTGAATCAGCATTTATAATGACATTTATATTAATAAGTCTTTTCTACTATGTCTAAAATAGGTTTCTTCTAACTGTGAATAAAAATTAAAGGTGTTCAGGTGTCTAACAGTTGTGAATACACATAGGTCTAATTACAGAGCTAGAGGACCTCCTCAAAATTTGAAGTTACTCTGCAGAAGCTAACTTCTCACAGTTTCAAACATAATTTCTGCCATCAGTATAAATAACCTTTACAAATGAGAGTTTTGTTCACAACAGCATGAAAACTTTATTTCACAGTACAAAAACCCCCAACATCTGCCTCTACTGATAGCTCCATCAGCTCCACTGATGATACCCTCTCTTTGCTTATGATTTAGTTGTGATTTTTTTTTTTATGAAGTCCTATAAAGGAATTAGAATACCATATTTAATTCTTTTTTTGAGAAAAAAAAAAGAGAAAAAAATCCACATTTTTGAGAAGCTATGACCTTTAAAAACCAGGGAAAGTGAAATCTCTCATTAGAGAAATGGTCTCTATGGTGATAACAAGTACACACTAAGAAAGAAGAAATGTACACTAAGAAAGAAGAAAATTTCTCACACATCTTAATTCCCAAGTCTCGAGACCTCATTCACTGTTCTAAGTGGTGGATCTAAGTGGTCAGTCAGCTAAATGAAAAACAACATGGGAGAAAATCTATGCTTTAAATAAGCAGGATTCAGGCAAAACTACAGGAAGCAGGAAACTGCTGTGTGACGTTCTCTCTCAATGAGAAAGACTCAGTAAGTCTATAAGGCTGATCATATTGGTGTCATTAATCAAATGATCACCAGATAGGAGAAACTCTTGTGCCTATTCTCATAAGACAGACACGAATCCTTCATAAAATCAGACACCTGCATTAAGATTTGACTACACTAGTATGATGACAATCACTTTTAACCAGTTTTCTTGCAGAATATTTAAGTATTTAGCTTCATAACAAGCAGCAGATAAGAAAAAATGTATGAAATTTTATTTTGTGTTTAGAATGAACTTCAATACACTGTGGTGTATTGAACTAGCAATATGATGGACTGACTCAATATTTTAAAATTAAATTATGTTCACATAGACACCAATAAACTGATATTCACCCCCTTCTGCCTAAGAAAAATGGCCAGTTAGACTGCAAGATAATTTGAATATATGTTGGGCTTTTTGAAGAGAAATTGTTCAGTAATCCCTGAGAAGGTTTTTGAAGGAAAATACTGAAAGATGACATCCTAAAGAGATGATCTTACAGAATCCATACATGGGAACATTGCTCTTGGTAAGGAAATGTTAATAAATTTTTACCATCTCACATAAAAGAATCGGAAGATCTGATCTGATTTTGTACTGTTCAGTGAAACACTTCAATTTGACATAACACTGAGTATGTCTGAGTTAGCACTGTTGCTGTCATAGTTTAGTTTCTAAATGAAAATAGTAGCAGAGGTGTCATTTTTTTTGCATGTTTCTCCTGTTACACTTTCAAACATTTGGTTGTCTGCCAGTTACTGTTAATACATTCAGTTTACTCTGTGTCTGTAACAGTAATCTTTAGTGATATCCCTTAGATTTCTCCGTAATGGCTGACACTTCTTAGCATATGCTGTAACAGGAAAAATATTAATTAGATTTCTCCGTAATGGCTGACACTTCTTAGCATATGTTGTAACAGGAAAAATATTAATTGTTTATGAATACAAAGTTGAGTCCCTGCTAACAGTATTCTGTTGGGTAAATCTCATTTCACTTCAAAGCAAATAACAGAATATAACAGTTGTCTAGTGTTCCTGAACTTGGAAGAAGTAAAAATTCTAGCAGTATAACTCTCTTGGGTGCACTGCAGACTAGATGTCAAAATAAGGCTAGTGCTGGGTTTATGTGTAAACCATTAGAATGGGTATTTTTACTGACAGGAGTAAGGATAGAGAAGTGCTGAGTGACTGAGTAATGAAAATTAACGGAGTTGATATATTATTGTTACAAAAACTAATCAGATATAAAAATAAAGAGAAAAAATTATAGAACTGAAAATGAAAGGATATTAAAGCTGTCAAAAGGTAAAAGGAACACACACACACACACACACATACATATAACACACATAAATACATACTTATATACATTTTCTATGGCTACTGAACTACAGACAGAATAATGATATGGCCAAAAGAGTGAAAAGAGAGCACTTGTGAAAGTTAGCAAAGAGTACAGAAGAAAAATAAATTAAAAACCAAGATATAAGCATATACACTAAAAAGAAAAAATGTGACAATACTGCCTATATGATGATGATTATATTTTTTTCTAATAAATGTGGTGCGATGTCAAGCTTTTGAATTCTTTAGGGTGTATCTTTTTTTCCATTTAGATTGTAACATCATATTTAAAGAGAAAAAAGGCCTCTGTTCCCATGAAATTTGCTTAAGACTTACTTTTGTAATTTTTTTTAATTTTTGAAAGAATGTCAGTCTCAAAGTTATGCGTGAAATATGTACCTTTTTCTCTCATATATTGCCATTGTATTTCTAAACCAGGGAAAGGAGGTTGACGTGATACTGCAGCTGAAGTAGGACAGTTTGACAAAAAATATAGATGGCTATAGGCAATAATTATCTTCTATTTAATGGACTGAGAGTGAGTTAAGAGACCCAGATCATTGACTAGAGTGAGAATTAGAAATTTAATCTGAATAAAAGTTGCACGGAGAGGCCTACTGATAAGTTAAGCAACATATTGTTTGATGTAAAGTACACTAGTTTCAAAATATCCTACAGAAACACTTTAATGAATAGATGTGCAGACATTTTTCTGTATTATTTGAGTCCTACGTGTAATCTTTCTTAACAGCAGTTTTTGGTGACTAGTAGTGTTTTTTAATTAGGTATTTTTCTGGTATATAACACAACACAACTCTATGATAATGCCTCCCAGATCCATCAGTGATTAATGCTATAATCCTAACTAAAAGAAGAACGAGAGAATTCCGTTTCATATCTACTTTGCACAGACTGTGTTTCCTGACGTTGTTTTACCAAGCCAGTAGGCAAAGCTGCAGAGCTTAGCTGTCTATGACACCGGATAAAGATTATCGCTACTCATACTAAGTGACCATGCAAGATTACTGACCAGGTCCTTATCTAGCATGGGTTTACCTTTCCAAGTATATAGGCCAAAACCACTATGATTTGCTATCAGTTAGAAATCTTTTATTTTCTATTTACATAGAGTTACATTACATGACATTTCTATGCAATCATTTAGGACGCAAGTTAGATTTTTTATATCAAGGAAATAATACATATGCTAACTATTAAAAGAATATAATTCCACAATTTCTAAAAAGTGCTTTAGCAAATGATATTTAAAAGAAAATAAAAGTACGTGGTTTAGGAAATCTAAGGGAAAAACAGTAGGCATTAGTAGTTTTCTTCAAGCGGAGACCTACGTATGGATATGTGTCAGAAATTGTGATTTTCAATTATTCTTAAATTATTTTCAAAAATGCAAGTAACAGTTACAAAATATTTTGATGGCATTAAGTTATCAAACAAGTAAAAGAAAGAACTGAAAAGTTACAGAAAGACATTATGGTAATGAATTAAATATTATATGAATGATTAAATATTACATGAAATTTATTGTAAAGTACTGCAAATGAGGAAAAAATAAACCTACTTTATCTTCACAATGATGGGCTTTGAATTAGCTATTAACCACCTAGGACTGACATCTTGAGGTTATAACAGGTAATTCCTGTGAAACATCAGTTCGGTGCTCAGTAGTGACAGAAAGGGAATAAAATATTAGCAATTATCAAGAAAAGAAAACAACAAGCAATTATAAGACAAACACGAATATCCGGGGTTCAGGGGACTAGACATTTTGCAAAACATGAGCGAAATTAGAAAATACATAGAGAAGGATGAGCAGGATAATAACAATTATGTAATGGTCTGTTTTGCATCACGAGTACATTTGAATTCTTCATTCTGAAAATAAGATTATGATAGGAATCTATAAAATCATGAGATGTATGGAGAAACTGAACAGGGAATTATTTTTACAGTCCTTTCAAGTATAAAAACTGAAGATCATCAAGCGACAAAAGACAACAGCACATTTTAAACTGGGAATAATTCTTTATAAAAAACATTTTTGCAGAGTGACAGTGCTTGCTATAGGATGTCATAAATGCTAAACCTAAATGGACTGAAAAAGCAATTTTGTAAATTAATTGAAGAACCCATGGAGTACTAAACCCAAAGGTATTACATACAGATCAACAACTCCTTCAGTCACAGATCAATGGAGACTGAGAAAGTACTTCTGAGAACCATCAGTAAGCATTGTCCTAATATTGTATTTTACCTGGATTGACACATTTATTGCTGCTGGAAGGACACTGTTGGGTAGACATCTGTTTTCTGACTTGGTATTATGATGATTTTTATAGGCTAGGTCTATGGATTCAGAATTTGTATTTCTGAAGACTGGAAAGTCTTGATTTAAATAACTTAAGTGATGGAACTGTAGTCTCTATTTAGGCAAATTATTCCATTGTTCAGTACCTTTACTGCCCTAATTCTTTCCCCTCCATAAATTCATCATTTGTTTAGGTCTAAATTTTAACCAGTATGCACCTGACTAAATTTTCATTCTTCATGATTTTAATATGAATACTGATTTATTCAGACTTAAGATGTGATAATAATTTCAAACAGTGGTTTCTAATGTAGGTAAGTATAAAAATTTTTTTAAAGAAATACTATTTTATAAAGGTATTGAGTTTCAAAATGTGAAATTATTTCAATTCTATTATACATAGCATAGTACGTTATTTTATTGAAGCAGAAAGGAGTATGCACTCAACCAAAAAGAATAGAATCAAAGATGTTTATGCTCCACTTTATATTAACTTATTATATATGCACATTACAATCACATATGTTGCAGATAGCATAACATAATTTCATATTTGACTACTCTATTGACAAGCTTAATTTTCTCAAATGGTATTACAAAATGCAGAAGGCTTTGATCTTAGTAACTGGCAATTTACAAACATTAAAAATGGATACCTGATCGAATACATTAAAATATATTACCTAGAATACATATAATTACACTCTGAACTGTTTTCTCAGCCAGAAGGTCGAATCTCTTTCAATCACTTTTCTCTTAGCAAGAAATTATCTTTCACTGCAGGTAGATAAGATGATTTCATATTAGCTGACAGTTTATTAGAACCGTGAAACTTTAAAATAAATAAAAGTTGGCCCTAACTGCTAATTTGAAATTAACTGTTTTGTAGAGCTTCCTATTTAAGTTCGCGTCTTCAAATCTGCTCTGAGGGGAATAGCAAGGGAGACAAAGTTATGTGTTCACTTCTTTGAAAGTCCATCAATGAGCAATACAGTAGGTGAGAAAATAAATTTTTGAAAGTATCATTAATTCAATTGTTTATTACTTAAATTAAAGATAAGATTTTAAAGAGCATAGCAATTTTTCTACCTTAGTAAATTGCATTAAATTTTACCAAATGATAGAAAAGTGTATCTACCATCTCCATTTAATTTTTATTAGCATACAAACCCTGTATCACACTATGATATATCATGAGTAACAACTCAATGGTAAGTCAGTTGCAAGAAAATGGTAGTACTTAAAAGAGGGATGTGTGGGACTGTAAAGAGTTTCTCAGTGCTTATTTCTGGGTTTCATACATATTCCTGGTGTACCATAGGATTTGCATTTTACTTCAGGTTTACAAAGTACCTTTTTGTACTTGACTGTTTAAGTGCTACTCTGACCAATTTTCATAGCGTTTCTTTGAGGTTAATAATATTATTCTGTCTTACAAATGAATAAACAGAGATATAGAGAAGTCATTTAATTTAAAGTCTCACATCCTCTTAACTTTAAAGCTCCTTTCCTTCCCAAACCATTTCATGACTCTATGATTCCTTCATAAGTAAGAGACTACATGATTATCTACAAATACAGATGCATGTACAGACTAAGAATCACTGATGGAAGTGGGGCAATCACATAGACAAAAATAGTGGAATGGATTTACCAACACTGCTGAAGAGTCTTCAGCCACCTTCATAAACGGTAACCAGTACATTGAGGGAGGCATTTCTTCATTTAGACGAGGACTGCTTCCACATGATATTTGGCCAAAGAAAGCCATTCTCTAATTTGTCCGTCAGCTAAACTGTTATCAACAATTAACATTAATGCTTTAAAGTTTTTTGTTAACATTATTTTATTTGTTTCTGATATCTATTTATTTTTTTAATTGCTACGAGGAATTCATAATAATACGGTTGAGGAAAAGTGTAGTAGACTCAGTTTATCACTGAGTATAGAAGTTACCACTTTTAGTAGAGTCCCAATAATATCAGTCTAATACTTAAGTGGCCTTATTTTGAAAATTAAAGTTAAAAATTGATGAAATAAGATTAGAACAAGTCCTCGTGTTAAATACAAATCTTTTTAATTTATTGTTTTTTTAATTTTAAATTTTAAAATTTATCATTAAAAAAAAAAGTTGATACAACTATCTTTGGAGGTGTAATGGCCACAAAATAACTAGAAAATACATTATGAACATGAGGCACTGCTAAATTTAAAAATCAAAGCAATAAATAGTTCTATCTAGGGTTTTTTTTATATTCGAAGCAATATTTAAGCATGAGAAAATTTTTAATTGTCTCACTCTTATTCAGGTTAATATCTAATTAGATGGATGAAACTATAAAGTACTATTCATAACTGCAGAAACCAAGAAAAATAAAGTCAATAATTATACAAAATGTTACATTATATAATTTTATTATCTTTCTTCTTCTAAGTAAAAGACATTACTCTTAAGATGTGCAAGTACTCAGAATATTCTGAAAGGGAAAAGACAATGAGGTGATATGCTTCTCTCTAGGGGCCAGTAATCGTAACTTACTGATTCATTTTTTTTTAGTCTCCTGTAAAATAGTCTGTGAACAGGATTCAAGAACAAAGAATCCAAGGCTAACAACTGACACTTTATGCTGAAAAAGCCTACTACCCGGATAATAACATTCTGAGACCAGTTGTTTACACTGTATGATTTGAGGTCACTTTTGTCCAATTTGTTTGAGAAAAGTGAGTGGAAGAGGTTGGAAGAGGCAAAGAATAAGTTGGAGGCCATTGTCCTGATACTACAAGAGTGTTCTGAACTGTGGATGCATCTTTGAAATGTGAAGATCTCGCTAATCTTGAACACAGTCAGCATTTTCTAATTCTGTTGCGTTGCTTTCTTATACAATTGCTTATATGCTTTTGTAAAACAAATCTGAATGACACTTTCGTAGCATCTGACTATCTAAGCAAGTTTTTATGAAAAGAAAGAGGAGTATACTGTTAAAACATCTGAATTTTGTTTATTGCTAATTTTATATACAGTCTCTGAGCTGAGGAAGAATGTAACACACCTGCAGATTTTTGTTTTCCTGTAGATCTTAACAGTAGCCTATACATAACAGAAGGAATATCCAAAGAGATAACAGATCAAGAAAAATTATTTTTATTGTTGTCTCTTGTGATTGTATATCCCAAATCATTCATAAAACTATTATTTATAAAGACACAAATAACATGAAGTTAAAATTAGTTGTATTCTACAAACCTCTTCATTATAGTTCTGGCAAAACTTGATTTTTTAACTTAAGAAAAATTATAAAAAAAAATGTATAAAGGGAACATGAAATGAGATAAAGAGGTATTTAAATAAGGTGCCCAAATTTGAAGGCTGATCTTCTGTTAATAAATTTGTGATTAAGTCTCTCTCTAATGCTTATGTAGGGACCACTAACCTCTTAAGTAATACACATAAGAGAAGAAATAAACAATTTAAACTTTGGAGTAATAATAGTAATAGTAAGAAGAACAATAACAATACAATAATAGAACAATATGAATGCACAAATAAGAAAAAAAGCCTTAATAAGAAACCAGGTTTAATTCAAGCCATCTTATTATTATGTATTAAGGGTTCTAGATTTAATGACAAAGTCACTTTGAAGAAGCTCTGTTTCTTCAATCACCTCTCAGCTAATTTAGAGCTACTAATTAAAAGTACAACAGCTTTCTGTGTATAATAATTATCTTTTATGATCCTACTAGTAAATGTTATTGTTTAGATCAGATGATTAACCTGTTCATTCATCTGAAACAAATTGTCACTTCAGTTTATGGAATCATGTGGATGAAATTAATATTTGAGCAATTTTTTTTTCTTTTCATTAGTAGACAAACTGAAAAGAACTCCCAGTGTAATATTAAAAACATGAAAAAAATCCTTCATTATCAAAATTATCAAAAGGTATAGAAAGAAAACCTGTGAAAGGAAAAAGTGAAAATATTCCAGTCATTTGATAGCAGTAAACAGGAGAAACAGGACTTCATCAATATGATTCCTATGTAGCCACTTATCAGAGTTACCAATCTGGCAACAAATGTGTTGTAAGTCTGCCTGAGTTTATAGCTGAAATGTTAACTCTAAATATAGGGAATGTTTCAAAAGCACAATGAGAAACTTTTTGTTTGTGGAGAAAATAAATCTTAAATAACAATCAGCTTGTCACTTTATTTTAGCAGAGCAACACCACAGAAGTGATGAAAAATGCATTCTAAATATGATGAGAATGTTATAGTGAGGTCTTTATTATTGAAATTACAATAATATTTTATTGAGATTTTTATTATTGAAATTACATTATTTTCATTATTTTCATTAATAAATTATAATAAATAATTTAATAAATAACAAATAAACAATAATAATATAATAAATAATTAAAATTATAAGAAATAATTTTAATAATTTACAAGTTGTAGAAATTCATTACTTTCTTTTAATTCATCTTTATTACTCTGCATTTATCAAAGTGGTATGAGTGAAAATGGTTTACAATCCTGAGTGTCTAGTGGAAATGATCTTCATCTACAGTCAACATATTCAAATACCTTGTCTTTCAGCTGAGGATTGTACCACAAATTTCAGTGCGAGAACATATACTGATTATTTAAATTCATAATACTGCTCTGCCTGTGAACCAAACTTAGGTGACTTACATCTTTGAGATTCACTACTACCATCCCACCAAGTGTTAAGTGCACTTCTGTTTCAGTTCAGAGTTCGATCTTTCAAACTACCATTAAAATCAATAAATGCTAAAAATTTAGATAACTGCTTCACCTGTGAGATTAAAGAAATTTTATTCTCCTGGTTACAACAGAAAGATATTACAACTGAAATCTTAGCATGAGCTGAGACTTCAGAGATGTGGCTTTGGACAGTCTGACAGGAAATGAAACTACCAGAGAAATGAAATCGAAAATCTCACTGACATTATGATGCAATGTTAGGCTGCAACATTCCCTCCCACCCGCCCTTCCTCAACAAAGAAACAAAAACAAACCAAAAGGAGTATTTTGAGCTTGCAAAAGTCCAACTGGAAGCATCTGATAACCGTAGTAATGTATATCTGCAATATATTCAGGACATAGTGACAGATGTGATGGAAAACTTTAGGCACGAACATTGAAACTGCAAGAAAATTGATTTGTCACACTTTTTAAAGCACAGATTTGGACTTATTTGCAATGCTAACAATATTTTCATTTTATGGATAACTAAATTAATAAATAAGCCTGAACAGAAAGGTTAAGTACCTGTAAAAATCAGAACTATGAGACTATCTTTGAGAAAGAGTTTTGTAAGTGAAAGACCATTACCACAAAAGAAAAAAGGAAAGAGAAACAAAGAAAAGAAAAGCCATACTACAGTAATACAAGACACTTGTGCTCCTCTTCCACACCCCAGGCAGTGCTACAGGCTTGGGAAGAAGGGCTGGAAAGCTGCCCAGCAGAAAAGGACCTGGCAGAGATGGTCAACAGCTGACTGGACAAGAGGTAATGACTTCAAGTTGTGCCAGGGGAGGTTTAGATTGAACATTAGGAATAATTTCTTCACTGAAAGGGTTGTTAAGCATTGAAACAGGCTGTCCAGGGAAGTGGTGGAACGGCCATCTCTGGAGGTATTTAGAAGAGGTGCAGATGTGGCACTTAAGAACATAGTCTAGCGGTGGATTTGGCAGTGTTAGGTTAATGGTTGGACTCAGTGTTGTTAAGGGTATTTTCCAAACTAAATGACTCTGTGTTTCTATGAAAGAGAAGAGAAATACGGACCAGTAGCATAAGATTGTAAATTAAAATATGCTAGTTTATGTTGGAGGTATATTAAACTTATTTAAGGCTTTAACTGTGAACTTTGATCTTTTCTTAAAAATAAATTTAAAATTAAATATTTACTTGGACATGACATACAAAATGAAGACTTGACCTTTTTCTTAAAGAACTGTTTCCTGTACATTACCAGACATTGACCAACAGTAATTATACAAAATAACCACCAATGTCATCTTACAAAATTTACTCTCTCTCTCTATAAAAAAGTATGAAACCTCAATACTTTTAATAACTCTTAACACTGTATGTTAATATGCCGAGGATTTTATTATTCTCTTGATGTTGCTGCTGAAAGTATAGACAGTTTCTCCAATGGCTTGGAGAAATAAAAGTTTGACTTGGTGATTCAATCATGACAAACCTCACAAAACCCAGATTTTTTAGATACTTATTTCTGATTGACTATGACAGCTTGTAAACAATGCAAGTGGGTGTTTACAATCACATATATATTAAAATGACAGGTCTGTGCAGACCTTGGGTATTAAAACAAAAAGCAGAGTAGTCCATTCAATGTTACTTTTAATAAGTACACTGTTAGAATGGAATTTCAGGTGTGATAGTCACAACAAGAGAACCACATTACTCAATGACAGAGTCTCAAACATATTTAAAAAATCTGCACAGATGTTATACAGGTACCTTATCACAGCAGTGCTCTTGGGTAGGTCCACCCCATGTCAATAACAAAGTTTGTGTTTCCCTTTTTCTTCTCATGCAACATTCATATAATCAGAGTTAGGCAAGTCTCTTTAGCTGAGCATTGCTTTCAGAGAGGCTTTACCCTTTCGCAACGTATATGTATATGTACCCGTATGTATGTGTACACACTACTTTTCCTGTTCTTCCCATTCCTTCTTTTGCTATTCATCCTTTGTGATCATCAAATGATATGGTCTCCTTCTGTCTGACTGACAAACCCTAAGTGCAACCTATCAGAAACAATAGGAGACAATAGGACAGTCACCTTTCACTGGTTTCCACATAGGCCCCCAAAACAGAAATTCAACATCTTCTCTAAGTGGCAAATCAAAGCAATTTCCTCTCACCAAGTAGCCATATTTTGACAGACTTTTAATGACTTCACAAAATACCAAGTTTGGTTTTTTCCCCTTAGAGAATTTAATCCTATTTTCCTGAAATTTACTCATTTTATCAGAGTAGATGCAATTTAGCTCTATCCCAAGTTTAACTAGAAAATTTCTTTTTAAATTACTATAAATATAAATTGGATACGAACAGAAAATGGCTAAAAAAACTCAAGCAACCCCTTTTTTCAGTGAAACAGAGTGCTCAGAGATTCTGATTTAAGTGTGTGGAATAATCACCCAGTTCTGCAGTCAGGAGTGCAAATGGAAGAAACACAAAGCGAAGTATAGTGGGGATTGCAAAAACCTTTTTATTTGTTTTCTAAACAAAAATAACTTAAGATCAATCAGAGAGAAATCCTGAATCTCGGAAGATTATATCTGTGTACTCGGTGGTGAACACCAATATTTGAGTCAATACAGATAAGCAAGCTTACTTGAGAGAGAGCAATAGCTTATATCCAAAGGAATATAACAAAGAGGAAAAGTGAGAAGTATGGATTATAACTGTATGAGCAGGGCCTAATAATGAACCATTTTAAAAGAATATGTTTTTAAAAGGATTTTCTGAAGTTCCTTGATCCTAGTCTGATCCTTACGAGCTCCTTCCCTGAAATATATCAGAATACTTCAAGATGGAAACTTGGCAATGGTCACAATGACTTCTCAGGGATTCCCTGCCCAGGTTTCTCTGTCTCTTACTGCCAGCCAGTGAAACTACGTATCAGGGAGTAGGCACTTCTGCAGTTGCTCTGTTAGGATGACTTTCCTATTTATTTTTGGAGCTACAAAATGGGAAAATGCAGGGGACGGGGGGAAACATGGCAAAAAACCCAAACCACCAAACCCAAAAAACCACAAACCCCAAGAGAAAAAAAGGCCTGGTCCCCCCAGCTGGCTGGGCTTGAAGAGTGAGAAAGCAGCTTTTTCACCCATACAGAGATTAAGGGTAAAAATGACACCTTCATTATTAATATAACTTTATGTTAAAACAACCTAAAAAATGGTGGTTCAAGCTTTTGGTACTGTCCTGCTAAAGTACTTTAATCTTGCCGTAAGAAGTGAACATAACAAAAACCCAGAATTGTTCAGAAAATATGCCACCACTCAATCTTGTCCTCGGGTCAGTAACGTGTACTGAAAAGCATGTAAGCAACAATTGTAATGTAGTCTTTTCTCTGTTATTTGGAATCAGGAACCCAAACTAATTTCAGCTATTATAATAACAGCCTTTTCTGTGAACAAGGTTTGATAATTTAATATTTGAAGCAGCTGGAGTCACACCCCCCAGAATAATAAAAGAAAAAAAAACTTTAGAAATCTTTCATCAATTAAAACTACTATAGTAAAATTATTTTACTTATTGTAAAACTATGAATTTCTTTGAAGCCTATAGATGTGGTCTTATCATTCTGTTTTGAATGTAGGTGATTAAAAAGACAGCTATACTGGTGCATATGTTTATAGTAAAACTCAATAGCTTAAGTTATTTAGCAGTCTGTATTAAATTGGTCATTATTATATTCAAACACATCACTAATATTTGAGCCAAAACTAATCATTTTTATTGACAAAAATCTAAAAACAGCACTGAAAAAGTGATTTCAAATCATATCAAGCGACTAAAATAGTAAATCTCTTCACATTTTATTTCAAAAATACATTGAATAGTTTGATTTTCTTTAAATGTCACCCTACAGTGACTTTTTATTGGCATCTGCTCGCTTGGCAGGCATGTTAAACACTGAACCAATGAATGAAATACTATCCAGCTGCGAGTTGGAGTATATAAAACCTGCTAGTCCTTCCTCTCAGAAACCTAGGAGATTCATAGTTAAATGGAAAGTGATGTGAAATGACCTTCTCGTCCTTCTGTAGATTATATAATAATAATGGCCCATCTTCGCGAACGAAGATTTTGGGAAAGGTCTTTTTACCTTTCCAGCCTGCGCAATGGATTTTTTAGGTGAGACACAGCCTGCGCTGAACTGAGCCCACCCTTTAATCCTAAGGTTCATCTGCCGGGGCCAAGCAAGCTTGGACAATGGCAGTGAGGTCCTCAGGATGTAGGTTTGTTTAGAGTGACCTTCTCATAGATGGATGGCCTCACAGGGCTAACGGGTTCCATCTGCCCGGGAGGGACTGGGAATTGAACCTGGGTTGCAGCGGTGAGAGTCCCGCATGCTGACCACTAGGCCACCAGGGGTCCCTTGTAGATTATATAGCCAGCATCTATATGACACAAACTTGGCCTTGAACTAGAAAAACAAACCAGAATTTAATAGTTATACAACTAACAAACCAGAATTTAATAGTTATACAACTAATGCTCACCTCTATTCTTGAAAAAAATCTGAGACTGCAAGCTTCAGCTATTTTTTGGAAAGCCTGTAGCACAATAATTCATGTGTAGTTAGTAGTGTGATAAAAAAATATATTCGCTATCTACTAGGTATGTTTGGTATACAATATTTTGCTACTAGCCTATTCATACCTGAATTAAGTAGTCAGTATTACTGCTCTGTGTTTGAAATACAATGACAAATAAAAATATTTGGCATAACCTTGTTAAAACTTACAAAATATTCTTCTGAGAAAGAAATTCTTACATCAATGAGAAAATAATTTCATAGCTTTTATATATAACTTAAAACTATTGCATTATAACTAATTTTACACCAAATTCTGGAAATATTTATATTTTAAATAGCACTTTCAGGTACATTTATTTCATATTCTGGAGAAGAGAATACTTAATACTCACTAAACTCCCCTGCAAAACCAAAATTTTCTAGCATATAACTAATCCTGCCTTTCATTTTCCTTTTCCAGACGGCAACAAAAATCCATTAGGAATTCATTCTGTAGACAGTCCATAGGCCATGGCTCCCTGTTCCTGTAGAATAACTAATCTAATACAGTCCATCACCTGAAATTCTTCTTAAGTAGGTGATCCAACAACACTTAAAGAAGCAGGGATTATTGTCTAATATACACTTAATAACATGACACAGATTTTGTGGTGTCCAGTGTTGGGTTTAAAACATTTGAGAGCGAGGAATCATAAGTAAAGCTTGAATTTGAATCATCCAAGTTCAAGCCACTAATTGGTCACTCACTGAAACATATCTGAAATTATCAGCTTTACCACATATTCACAAGATAAAATCATGAACTTATATGTATACAAGATAATTACAAGATGGATGTAGACTACATTTGCAGCAATGTTCTCTAATTCATTTAACCCATGGTAGCCACCAGAATGAATCTGATAAAATAAGGCTATGCTGTTTCTTTTACATTACAAAGAATTTATCTTCTTCCAAAAAATTGCAGATAGATGTTTTAGATGGGATGAATCACATCATGGGAATATGTATTTCTCTGTGTTGATTAGAGCAAGGATCTGAATGGTATAGACTAGGTATCCAACTTCCATTGTTAGATGCCTTACTAAAACAAGAGGAAATGTATTCCAGCAAAGGATTCAGTGATGTGCATACACACCTATTTGCTTTGCATGCAAGCCTAAAATTTATATGCACATAAATCAGCACCGTTTAAGGGCAGCACTTCAAGACAACGTTCACATATTTAGATCATCTTCACTTGGATTATACAGATTAAACACAAATCATGTCACTGCATCTGACTCTAAAGGTCCAGAACGTACACTTATGGATGAAGATTTTTTCATTCGGATTTTCATGTCCATTTAATATGTAGAAGATACGCTTCTAAGTTTTCTGTTTCTGGGTCACCACCTGTACCTTCTCTTCTTGCTAAATTGCACATAATACAATGAGCCAGATTCTACCCATTTTTATTGTATTTGTTATATAGCTATACAATCTTCTTACTTTAAGAGAGAAATGAACTGTACTTTTGTATGGTTAATTGTATGCATTGTAAATTTCAGAAAAGTAGTTTATTTTTCATATTTAATCAAAATAATAATGGGAAATAAATTCATATTCATATTCAATGCACATTGAGAATATTTAATTTCTATTGTGGTAGAAGGGTGCATTATTTGTTTCTAGCACAATGAATACAACCTACATATTTTTCTGGCTTAAAGCAACCTGACTCCATCCTTATCCCTCTTCAGTGTTATTCAGTAACTCTCAAATTTAAATTCAAAAAAGAGTCAAATGTACCTGCCACAGTTAAGTAAGCTCAGAGAATTTTCAAATCAAACCAATATTCTGGCAATTAGTTAAATTAACATAAAGCATCATTTACATGAATGTTGTGAATGTTTCCTTTCCACACTGATAATAGATAATTTAAAAAAAATTACTTCATCAATTGTAAATAAATATTACAATTAAATATTACCATTCTTAGGTTTATTGTCTCTGGGATGAAAACTAGTTCTGTGTCTGCCTGATATTCTTTTCACAATGATGTCTTAGTTCTCGCCAGGATTTCTGAAGTCTATCTTAGATAAAACTCCAGTTTACGTACTTTTGAATGAAGCTTAGTTAGCTGACTGGAGAAAATTGCAGAAAAGGACTTTCATAAACTTTTTAATGTTGAGCTCTTAAAGTTTAGTTTTAAGAATTTACTAAGCATCATTCTAGTACAAGATCCTTTGAAAATATTGCAGAACAGAATGGTGTTAAGAGAAATGACAACATGTCAACACAGTTGAAAGAATACAAAAAAAAAAGAAAAGAGGTGTGAACTTAGTATCAAGGACTAGTATTACTTATACAGTAGGTATTTCTTTCTATTGTTAATAATAAATATTTGTATGTGCATCCCTAGTATCCCTATGATGTTGAATTTCATTAAATTTCTGCATTAATTCATGTTTTTAAAATATTTTCAGTTTTTATTAGAGGTGTCCCGTGATAGAGTCAGTTTTGCTGTCTTCATGCAAAATTTTGGTCAACAAATACACAAAATATAGATTTTGTCTTAAGAAACAGTTTTATGGTTACCTAAAAATAAATAAAAATGTGGAAATAAAAAAATAGTCACTTTTCTTGGAAGTCATTTTGTTTTGAAGTCATTTGGAAAGGAAAGGTAGACTGACTTACTTTTTATAAAATACATGGTAAAACTGGATCACTGTCATCTCTTTCTCCTAAAATTAGTGCCCTGAATCTTTATACAGTTGGACATACAAGTATTTGGAGCAGTCTTTGTGGTTTCACTCCATCTTGTTGACAAGTAATCATTGTTTGAACAACGTAGTCTCACTGAAGTGAACTACTTTGAAGTGGTTGCTTGTAAAAAGAGGGTGGGAAGCAGAATCGGATTCCTGCCTATGGTAGCATTTTGATATTTTAGATGATACTCTATCATTTCTACCTCCCCTTCAGCAAATTATTGCTTAATTCAATAATTGCTTAGTTTGTGTTTAAAAATATTGAAGCTAGATATTCAGCCAGGCATTTCCATCCATTTTAACTTAAGATGCGGAGTTAAATCCTCCACATTTTAAAATAATATCAGTACATACATGTCTGCCCCATTTCTTAAATGAAATTAAGATATGCACAGCAGTGATGATGGATTCAAGTTATTAAAGCAAATGTTTTACTGTAATGCAGCGAAGTATTATTGTAAGTACCATTTGTTTCTAATTTCCTCTTGATGTGAGGTTGTTATTTGGCACATTCTGGTACTTGCAATCTGTCCTTGCCTATCTTTTTCTTTCCAAATGTAAACTGAGTTTGAAATCAAATCAAACAGTACTGAAATAACTCTACTGTGACACCACTGTTAAGTTGTCAAACAATTCTAGATGCAGTGAGCTAACAGAAAACACATGTTGACACCATTGTTTGCTCTATGTGGGTCTTCACTGGCAGAATAAAATTTGTATTTTGACCTTCCAGTGTTGGCAAAAAATTACTCTTTCAAGGATATTATTATTAATAATAATCCAAAAGTTCTGCTGTTTGACTCTTTATTTCTTCTCTCTGTTATCTATGTACAATTATTCAGGGCTATCTCCTAGAAATTCAAGAAAAGACACAAGCAAAAGCTGAAAATAGCATATGTGTGTGATAGAAATGTGTCTGTGAATACAAGCTGGTTATCCAAGAATTGAAGAGAATAGTGGATTTTAATTTCCCTGTTTACAGAAAGCAAACCTGGATCTACCTTCATTGCCAAATTTCTAAGTAATCTCGCCACAAAATGTCATACAATAAAATTCTTGCAATTTTTTAATATTATATTTTGCTGTAAATGTAAACCAAATGTTTCCATGGAAACTAGGCATTTTCCCATTTGTATACAATTTTTCTAGCTTCTTGGTAGGAAAAGAGAGTTCTAATTTAAATTTTATACATTTTGATGGCAGCTGAGAATTGATACCTAATTTTCTGATAGCATAGCTCAAAGCCACACTTACATACCTTACTGTGTATGTTCAATCTATCTTTTTGCTCTAACAGAAAGAAGCAAGCTGACATAAAATTTATTTTACTGTTAAAAATATTAACCTAAATAGAAGTACAGATGACATCATTATGCAAAGTAGAGAATACAAATTAATTTAAGTGCATCAGGGAAAAAAAATCTCAAACGTCTGCATTTTAATTGTAACCAGGGCTGGATTTCAGTGTTGAACAATTAATGATCATTACATCACTTTAAAATATCAGTGGGAGAGTGTCAAAGAAGATGAGTCTTCCATGTTTACAAAAGATTTTTCCTGTGGCACACTGTGTGCCTTTGTGAGTCATTTATCTTGTAGCTTAAACCTGTCATGCTATGAAATATTGCAACTGTGATTCTTCATGACAGAATAATGAAACAGTGGAAAAAAAGTCCACTCTGAAATGACTTTTCCACAGAATTTTTGACTTGAGAACCTGGGAAGCTGCAGATGAAATAGCTTTTCTTTTCACCACATCAAAAACTAATCCAGGCCAATGAGTTCCCTTCTACACACTAAATATGCTATTCCATTGTTTGTGGGTTTTTTCTACATTGACCTGGTTTTAGGTTTTTTTCCCCCCAAACTGTTCTTTGTTATAAGATCTCATATACTGTATTGGATGCCGAAATAGTTTGTGAAGAGCTTCCATTCAGCAAATATTTGATTGCTATATTTCACACTGGAGGTTGGAGCCACAGAGAAGATTATGGAAGATTTTTTGCTGTTTTCTTAAGGAAAATTATCTTATGTCAGCAGCTTTGCTGGAGTATCCCTTCATTCTCAAAAAACCTGGTTTGACTTTTTGTTGTTGTGAATAATCTCTGACAAATTTACACGTTGTGATATATACTAGTAGATGAGTTGAAGATGTTATGTGGTATCTTTTTCCACAGCATTTTTTGGTGACCATTTTGTCAGTGAGGGATCCCTACATATCAAGAATTGCAAGTGAAAACTCTTGTCCTCATGCAATGTCTTCTATCAGGACCCAAAACAACAGAGTTATAGGTAATTATTTTAAAATTTCGGACTGAGACAAATAATTATATTGAATGCAAAAAAAGGTCATTTAAATCAATTGCCAAAATGACTTTGACTTTCTCAATGGTTGTTACTGGAATAATTTTAGTGATGATAGATGAGAGAAAGATCATAGGTCAAAAGAAATATTAACCCCTACACCATTGTACAATTCAAAGAAAGATTTGTATTTTAAAATTTGAGCTTTTGGGTGCAAGGAATACTACTTCTGATTACTGTAGGAGTATCACTGGGAAAACAGCATCTAAAACGGAAATATTTGTTTTGGTACTTGTTTCAATGCATCATGTCACTCTCATTTTTGACTGGCAGGTATTTTTTTTACCTTTCTCCTTCAACACACAGGCATTTTTGTTTTCTGTATGCACAAAAGTGGATGAAAAAAATTATATATTCTACAGGTACCTGAACTAATTGTCAAAATACACTTTTTAAATACAAGAAAAAGAGTAAAGGTCCATCCTGAGATAGGGCAGATAGTCTATCTTTATCATATTTCAAAATATGTCACTGAATTCTTGTATATTTTGATGGAAGTGGGAGGACATAAACTTTCCAGTTTATCTAAAATGAATTAGTTACATCAAAAGCACAAGCTTCTAACAGCTAGAAATAAATCAAGAATTGTACAAATGTGTTTAATTTTTCCTTAATATTCTAGAGGAATAAGAATAGATTGCCATGACTTAGGAGACAGTACTTTTAAAAATTTATTTATTTTGTAGTAGCCTATGCACCTCTACGCTATCCATAAGAACAAAATGATATTCAGTATGTGGCATACTGCTTACCAAGAAGTCAAAGTGAACAACCATCAACTGTTATCCTAGGCATTGTTTCATAATAAAGTGAGATAAAATAATTCATAAATCCAGAGAGATACAACAGTGCTGTATAAGTCCTGTCTTTGTGTGGGACAGAAGACATAGTTAAAAATTTTGTCTAGTTAGAAGAAAATGTTACTATGGGAGTAAACTTTTAATGGAAGATCTGATAATCTACAAAAACCAGGCAGACACATGCTGCTCTAACCTCATTTGTCAGTAAAGAGAAATTCAGAAGATAATGATAAATATAAGCATTTAGAGAAAATAGAGCACTATAAAAATGATAAAATGTTAACAGAAGTATGAGTTTAAAACAGCTTTTTCTCATTGATATTTTTTATGTAAAAGCAACCATACAAATCATCCAGAATGTATCTAAGCAACAAAAAGATAGGAATGAGACCGAACCTACTTACCAAATTCCTTAGGAACAGTGATAGAGTAAACACAATTGTGACCAACACTATAATTCTTGGGGTAGTTTGGTGATAATACAGTCCCTTCAGAGCCTGTTGACCGACTTCCACAGGGTGCTGGAAAGTGAAGGAAATCAGTTTTTGATAATGTAATATTATATATATAAGAAAATCAGTTTAAATTGATTTTTTTTGTGTGTTGGTATATGCTGTTGCAGGAAATTTTATTACACTTCTGCACTGGATTAAATTTTTGCATCCTGTGACACACTGAGAATGCGCAACTTTCTCATATATCAAAAAAGAATTGATGGCGCTCTGAAGTTTTCCAGATCAATTTTTTTCTTTACTCTTTATCAACCATCTTAATAAATAAATGATGTGCTTTATACATAGTATGCTATTATTTACAGCATACGAAACTATTATTCATTCATATGATGCTTTACACTGCAATAAAACATAGATTCTGCAGCCCTTCTGCACACTGGTAAATTTTTACTCATGCCAATAGACTCATAATTCAAAATAATATCTACAACTACCGAAATAGGAAAGTCAGGATTCCTTGACTGACCATGATGTACCACTTATTTATATCCCAATTACTTATAACTATATATATAAGGTTATGAGCACACACTTTTCTTTATCACACAAACATCATGTTTATTCTACCATTAACAGCTATAATACTTGATAAAATGGCAGATAAATAATGATGCTATTTACCACAATAATGTATTTTTCTAAGGTTTACAACAAAACTTAGTATTTGTCATTATTCAATACTGTCAAAGTAGAAACAGTGCTATTTCTTCTTTTCTTCATCAGATGCCCGAGTGATCATTCAATGTTAGCGTTTTCCTATATCTATGACCTGCTTCTCACACACACATAGTGATTTAGGAGTTTATTGTCTAGACTGTGGCATACCTTTGGAATATTTTTCTAACTGTTTTGGAATATAAAACATTTTTTAATTAGTTTAGTGCTAACTTATCTATTTAACAAATTTATTTCCTGTTGAGACATGAATTTATAAATAAAGTAGCATTCAATGTTTCATTTGCTAAACACATTTGGGATTTTTTGTGGTATTCTCTCAAAACATTAATATGTTGTGCATTATATTAAATAAGAAAAGGTGGTTTTCTTACTATTATTGCAGAAGGTTTTATCTCATTACTTGTCATACTATAAATACAAGATATTTCTTAGTGTAGCTATATATCATGTGTTTTAAGACTACTTAATTCATACAAAATGTTTTGTGGAGTATACCATGAAAAGAGTACATCTTTAAAATGTAGCAGCTTAAGGCCCCATCACTTTGAGAATGGATTTGTGCAATTTGCATTAACATGGATTCCTTTCAGTATGGTGTAGCTGCAGAGTTTGACAGACCATACCTGAAACAGGAGCAGATGGCACCTATTGCTCCAGTCTGTACACACAATTTGGAAATGATTTAATGGGCTAGTGTGAAAGTCATTATATTTGAAATATGTCAACAGAAGGGTCTCAACTTTTGCATGCACAAGTGTGTGTAGATGCGGCACATACGTTAGAGTTAAGCAAATCAGTCAGGGCCCAGAGCGGGACACAGTGCTCAGTACGGTGGATAGGCACACTCCGAGACACGAGTGAGCACCAAGACTATCATATGTACACAGAATATTGTTCTGAGGCTAAAAGAATTATCTAAGTGTCTTCCCTCAGTCCACCATCATGTAAAATATCAGAAATTCATGCTTTCCTTTGAAAACATGTTTAGATAATAGAACTATTGGACTTTTTGCTAAAAAGTAGTAAGAATCTTAGCTGACCCTCATATGCAGAGACTTATTTGCCTTGAGTTACTGGAAAAACACAAAGTAGAAAATCTTCACTACTTGAATGTGGCAGATAGTTCTGATGAAATCAGATCTGCTTACCATCTTCTAAGTACTCAAGATTTTCTATTCCAGATTTTGGATGAAACAGAAGAGAATATGGAAGAATATAAGCAACAAAAGCATTAAAATAAGTGAAATAAGACTGTCAGAAAAGCTTATTACTTATCTCTAACTCCATTTCCTTACTGTTTATGAGTTGCATAAATAAGCCACTGCAACAGACCAATAACACTGTCCCATTCCAGCAGTCATATCACTATTATACTTTCCTAATCCGCAGATATAAATAATGTGTAAATTTAAGGTAAAACTATGATTCCACTAAAGTTAAGGCCATTAAAACAAAAATGGACAGAATTTCATCTTTAATGAAACTTGAAGTCATGTCACACAAAAACAATACTTAAAGTTAATAGCTATGTATTTAGTTCTCAAAATATAGCAGACCTTCCTGTAAAGAAAAATAAAGATTTTTTTTATACCCTGATTCTTTCTTATTCTTACAAGCTATGAAGTTAATAAAGGTATCTTCTTAATTGTAAAAGAGGGTTTTTACAAAACTACTAGTATGCTTAAACCAGAGCAAAATATATTTACCTGTGTACATATCTAGACAAAATATTTCATGATACTTGAAAAGTGGTATTATCACAGCTGGTATAAAGAAAAAGTCACAAAAATAATTTCACTGACAGATGCATATAGATCTCTAAAAGGGATTAAACTCAACAATTTTTACAAATTAAAAAAAACAAACCAAACCAAGCGAAAAAAACCCAAACAAACAAACACTAAAAAACCCCACAAAACCCAAGCCAAACCAAACCAAACCAACCAACCAACCAACCAAACAAACAAAAAACCAACCACAAAATAAGACCTAGCACCTTTAAAAATCTGAGAGTTCTCATTTATGTTGATGTCTGGTAAAAATAACTTAAGAGTCTCTAAAAGGTGAAGATAATACCATTTTCTTTTACAGTTGATAATCATGTTTATATGAAACGTTCAAACATCTAAACGTTTTCCCCACACACTGAATTCCATGAAAGAAACATACATCTGCACTGGATTTATAGTGGGCATATATCCGTTCACACAAGAGAATCTGGCACAGAGCTGTTCACACAAGAGGAGAAGAGATGAAGTGCAAGTCTGGAAGCAGGATTTCCAGCAGGGATCTTTCAGGTACAAAGACTCTCAACAAGAGGTGTCTGCAGCCTTTACTACAATGTGCTCAGTACAGATTGGAGTAAGGCATGAACTATTTGTCACTGTGACATATGCAACATTTAGTGTGCAGCAAGAACAAAATACCTGCATTGAGTATTTCATAGTAATTTCTTATTTGGTCTTCTCATTCTAGACTTTTTCCCTCTGCCCCTTCTGAGTTTACTTTTTCCCTCACTGTCTTATTTTCCAACTGCTTCTATAATGGCTCTTTACCCTCACAAGAATTCACATTTCTGGGTCTCAAAAACAACTAGTATAAAGGAAACTTGCTTCAAGATGTAAGCGTCCAGTTGACCTTTGCAAGCTGAGAAAATGTTTATTCTTAAATCTATAGGTGGTAAACCATTAAGTTCTCATAGCAGCCAGACTGGCCTGCAAGACATTTCTGAAAGTATTTGTGGGAAGGAAGAGGTTTGCTTGATATTTTAGTAAACTCATAGATTTAACTGACTATATTTCCTTTCTTAGGCAAGCACGGTGTTGGAAACTGCAACGATAATGGTCAACTTCTGCTAGAATTCTGTGCGGAGCAACAGCTCACCATCACTAACACCATCTTTCAGCAGAAAAATAGTCTGAAGACAATCTGGATGCATCCTAGATCTAAGCATTGGCACCTCATCGATTATGTCTTGGTGCGACAGAGAGATGTCCACGATGTCCACCATACTCTCGTGATGCCTAGTGCAGAATGCCAAACAGATCATCAACTTGTGAGCTGTAAACTTAACTTTAAACTCAAGTTCAAACCCAAAAGGGGCAGTATCCCAAGGAGAAGACTCCAAGTTAACAATCTCCAATCAGCCACAGTGAGAGACAGATTCCAGGCAAATCTTCAAACTAGGCTCGAAAACCATTCCATAGATTCTGCAGATTCCTCTCCTGAAACAATTTGGCACCATATTAAAAACAGCATCCTGCAGTCCTCTGAAGAATCCTTAGGGTTCTCCTTCAAGAAGAACAAGGAGTGGTTTGATGAAAACAACAAAGAGATCCAGAAATTGTTGAAGGAGAAGAGAACTGCTCACCAAGCGCATCTTGCACTGCCATCCTGTCATGTAAGAAAAGCAGCCTTTCATCCTGCATGCGGCAAGCTCCAATAGAAACTCCGTGACATCCAGAACAAGTGGTGGGTCAATCTAGCTGAAAAAACTCAATTATGCACAGATACAGGTGATCACAGAGGATTCTATGAGGCCCTGAAAACAGCATACGGGCCTACATACCTGGTCCAAAGCCCACTACTCAGTGCAGATGGTCAAACACTTCTAACAGATAAAACCTCCATTCTGAATCGATGGTATGAATACTTTCAGACCCTTTTCAGTAATAGCCATGTAGTTCAAGACTCAGCAATTCAGTCCATCACACAACTACCAGTGAAGAATGAATTGGATATTGCCCCCACTTTAGGAGAAACCCTTAAGGCCATACAGCAGGTGAAAATTGGCAAGGCAGCTGGGGTTGATGGCATTCCACCCAAAGTCTGGAAACATGGGGGCCATGCACTCCATGCTAAATTTCATGAGTTTGTGGTGCACTGTTGGGAACCAGGCGAACTACCATCAGACCTTCGTGATGCAGACATCATCACTTTGTATACGAAGAAAGGAATTAAATCAGATTGCTCAAATTACCGTGGTATTACTCTGCTCTCCGTTGCTGGCAAAATCCTGGCAAGAATACTTTTGAACAGACTAATACCCGCTATAGCAGAAGGAATTCTACCCGAAAGCCAATGTGGTTGCAGACCCAACAGGAGTACCACAGACATGGTATTTGTTCTCAGACAACTGCAAGAGAAGTGCAGGGAACAGAACAAAGGTCTCTATGTAATCTTTGTTGACCTCACCAAGGCTTTCGATACTGTGAACAGAAAAGGTCTATGGCAGATTTTGGAACATTTAGATTGTCCCCCCAAGTTCCCTAAAATGATCATCTCACTCCATGAGAATCAGCATGGCCAAGTCAGATATGGCAACGCACTCTCTGAGCCCTTTCTAATAACCAATGGTGTGAAACAAGGCTGCGTTCTTGCACCAACTCTATTCACAATCTTTTTCAGCATGATGCTCCAAAGGGCCACGGCAGACCTCGATGATCAGGATGGTATCTACATTCCATATCATACTGATGGAGGCCTATTCAACCTAAGGCGACTGAAGACCCATAATAAAACCTTAAATTATCTTGTCCAGGAGCTGCTTTATGCTGATGACGCCACCCTAGTCGCCCACACAGAAGCAGCTCTGCAGTGTTTAACATCCTGCGTTGCAGACACTGCTGAGCTCTTTGGGCTGGAAGTCAGCTTAAAGAAGACAGAAGTTCTCTATCAACCTGCACCTCAGGAAGTCCTCCATCATCCCCATATCACCATTGGCCAATCAGAGCTCAAATCAGTCCAGCAGTTCAATTACCTAGGTAGCCTCATCTCCTCGGACGGTAAGATTGATGGAGAGATGGACAACAGGTTAGCAAAGGCATATAGTGCCTTTGGAAGGCTTTATAAAAGAGTTTGGCAAAATAAACACTTGAAGAAAAGTACAAAGATCAGTGTTTACAGAGCCGTAGTGCTGTCTACTCTCTTATCCGGTTCTGAATCATGGGTCATCTCCTAGAACGCTTCCATCAACGCTGCCTCCGTACAATCCTAAACATCCACTGGTCAGATTATGTGACCAATACATCTGTTCTAGAACAAGCAGCAATCACAAATATTGAGGCCATGTTGCTGAGAACACAACTGCATTGGGCAGGGCACATCTCAAGGATGAAGTACCACCGCCTCCCTAAGATCTTGCTTTATGGTGAACTTGCCACTGGCTGCTGCAAGAGAGGAGCCCCAAAGAGAAGATACAAGGACTCCCAGAAACAACATCTCAGTCTTGGCCATACTGATCACCATAACTGGTCTACTCTGGCCTCCAATCGGGATGTCTGGAGACACACCATCTATAACGCTGCTGATGCCTTTGAGAAAGCTCGCAGGATCACTCTTGAGGAGAAAAGGCAATGCAGAAAGAATTGTGCCTTGCAGAATATACCACCTACGGAGTCTTTCTGCTGTGCCTTTTGCAACAGGGCATGTCTATCTCGTATTGGCCTCTTTACCCACCAGTGTGCTTGTAACAAATGTGGGTAGAGCCCTCCCCAAATCTTCATTTGCGAAGCCTAGCCATGATGATGATGATTTCCTTTCTTACCTTTTGGGAAATGTTTACTTTAAATCCAGAAGTTTCAAGAAGAGGTGATCCTACTCTGACGATCACTAAACATTAATGCTCAGAAATCAAAGATGAACATGAAACCATAGCTACAGTGAATTGAAAATCTTAACCTGATACAAAAATAAAATATACTTTTGCCTCTGAAAAACACCTAGCATCAAGTTGTTTGTATGGATGAAAAAGTTCCACTACTACCATGCTAGCCATTGACTTTCACTTACTCCTATTGGAGCTAAGTAGACCCCATTGCCTTTGCTTCAGTTTTATAGTGCAATAATTTATTTATTTTCCTAAAAAAGTATAAAACTATGAGTTCTGAAAATTAACTTGTCTAATTATTATGCTATACATTGAAAAGTCTACCTACAGTAAAAAGTCTAGCAAACCCATCACACCCACAAATATAAACTGTTATACAAAAACAAACTAACAGACAAACAAAAGCAAAAATTACTGAGAACCATTTCTCTGGGAATGAAAAATATCCTGCAGAATAAAACAAACCAACCAACTAGCATAAAAAAGAGTTCAGGAGGCAAATTATATTTTCTAATGTAATTCTACAATAATATTTCAGTATTTTTTAATAATGTTTGCTTAGACACTGACATACTGTATCACTTTATGTATTTATTTATGCTCTAGCTTATTCCAGCTTATTCACAAAAATGTTACCCAGTATGCTGTCCTCATCCTGCCTTCCAGGGTCAGCAATGGAACAGTAGGGAAAAAAGGGACTTGGCTCTGGTAAGAAGTGATAAGAATCAGTACGTTGATGCATTGCTCACTGTTTCCTTGAAACATTATTAGCATTAATGGCAAAAAGTTCCTCTGTCTGTTGAACTTTAATGGCACCTTGCTTTGTAAAATAGCAACCCCTTCAACTCTTGAAAAAGTCCTATCACAACAACAACGAAGCATTACCCATTCTGTATCTAAATTGGCGAGCTTTTTTATCTGGAAGATTACCCACCTTGATCATTAGTATTCATGCACCTTTGTCAAAGAACTAAACTCTACCCCTTCATGGTAATGCATTAGTAAATGGAGAATACAATATAAAATACATTACCATAATCAGTGAAACCTTTTATCAAATTTCAGCATTCACTACTTGTAAAAGAAATGTAGATGAAAACCACAGAGGCAAAATCACCCAGTGCTATAGTGCTATAAAGTAAAATTTTCTGCACCTCCAGTAAAACAATAGAGGATTAAAAGCCCCTGTTATGTGCTTATTGCTCATGTTTTCCATTGTGCCTTTGCAGTTTAACCAAAAGAAAGAACACACAAGGCAAAACTTCAGTAAAAGGAGTGTGAAGAATGGACTATATAAGTATGAGAATTAATCTCAAATATCTTCATCTTTTAAAGAAATTCATATTTTTGCTATGAAATTTTTTTCTGCAGCTTGAAGTTTTTAATTCTTACTGCTGCATTCAGATCATCTACTTTTGAGCTCCTACAGCTAAGATCTAATATAATTTAATTGTATTTGCAGATTTAAGTGCCATATTGCACCATCCATTTTTAAGCAGCAGTCCTCAGTGGAATCAACAGGGAATACTGCTTAAAAACGAATGGCACAATATGGCTTTATGTCATGCAGATAAATTTGATTACACAGCTACAAATACAATAAAAAATTAAGAATAACAGTGTATAAACTCTGCAAAAGGAGTAAAAACATGTTTTGAAGAATTGGTAATGGGATACTGACTTTTAATCTAATGAGCCACTTTATAAAAATCCAGACTAGGATTAAATACTTAGTATTTAATTGTTCTAAATGAGAAGATTAAAAAAAATAATTAGTTAACAACATGATGTATGTTTATAGAATTTAATATATTGTTGTGTTTTAACCCCAGCCAGCAACTAAACATCACAAAGTCCTGCTTGCTCCTTTCCCACTGTCGGGAAGGAAGAGAATTTGAAGAGTGAAAATGAGAATTATAATGAAAAGGAAAATCATAGAATTATAGAATCAGCTGGGTTGGAAAGGAGAGATCATCGAGTCCAACCCTTGATCCAACACCGCCACGGTTACTAGACCATGGCACCAAGGCCATATCCAGCCTCATCTTAAAAACCTTCAGGGACAGAGAATCCACCGCTTCCCTGGGCAGCCCACTCCAATGCCCGATTACTCTTCCTAATATCTAACCTAAACCTCCCCTGGCACAGCTTAAGACCATGCCCTCTTGTCTTACTGATAGCTGCCTGGGAGAAGAGACCAACCCCCATCTGGCTACAACCTCCTTTCAGGGAGTTGTAGAGAGTGATGAGGTCTCCCCTGAGCCTCCTCTTCTCCAGTCTGAACAACTCCAGCTCCCTCAGCCTCTCCTCATAGGACTTGTGCTCGAGTCCCTTCACCAGCCTTGTTGCTCTTCTCTGGACCTGCTCCAGCACCTCAACATCTTTGCTAAATTGAGGGGCCCAGAACTGGACACAGTGCTCCAGGTGTGGCCTCACCAGTGCTGAGTACAGGGCAGAATCACTTCCCTGGTCCTGCTGGCCACACTGTTCCTGATCCAGGTCAGGATGCCATTGGCCTTCTTGGCCACCTGGGCACACTGCTGGCTTGTGTTCAACCTCCTGTTGATTAGAACCCCCGGATTCCTCTCCGCCTGGCTGCTCTCCAGCCACTCTGTGCCCAGCCTGTAGCACTGCATGGGGTTGTTATGGCCAAAGTGGAGGACCTGGCACTTGGCCTTGTTGAACCTCATCTCGTTGGAATCAGCCCAACTCTCCAGCCTGTCCAGATCCCTCTGCAGAGCACTCCTGCCTTCCAGCTGATTGACACTCCCCCCCAACTTAGTGTCATCTGCAAATTTGCTAATGGATAACTATGAGAGAGAAATATAACCCAAGAAAGACAAGTGATGAAAATGAAAACACTTGCTCACCACCAAGCAACCAACACCTTTCCAGTTACTGATCAGCAGCCCTGGGCCAGCTTTCCTCCTAGATTATTGCTGAACATGATGCCACAAGGTATGGAATATCCCTTTGGTCATTTGAGATCAGCTATCCCAGCTGTGTCACTTCCCAACTTCTTGTGCACCCCCAGCCTGTTTGCTGGTGGGATGGTAGAGGACCGGCCCTGACTCTTTATAAACACTGCTCAACAGTAACAAAAATGTATTATCAACACAGCACAAATCCAAAACACAGACCATACTAGTTACTATGAAGAAAATTCACCCTATATCAGCCAAAACTAGCACATACATTAAATCATTGATTTCTCTTTTTCTTAGTCTGATTTAATATACAATCATTTGCAGTCCAATTATGAGATTTTCAGTTGCAATGATTTCTTGTAGTGGTTAAATCAACACTAATTTATAGGTAACAAGGAAATAAGGATAGTGACTAATATATCACCTTCCAGATACAAAATAATTTAAAAAGTAATGCAAAGGAAACTATAACATATATAAAATAGTAGTGAAATTTATTCCAAAGTTCCAAATTAAAGGTGTATTTATTGTGGATATCAGTCTGGATATGTGAAAGTGATGAAGCACCTAAAACTGTTTTGACAATATAGTGAATATGTGAAAGACAATCTGATCTAGAAATATATATTTTAGTTACTACTTGAAAATACAGAAATACATTAGAAATAAAAAGACACCAACAAATGCAGAGACAGAGACAGTGCATCATTGTAAGACTGGAAAACAGTAGCAAATAAAAAAATATAATGGAGAATATGGAAGATGTCCATACTGTCATCTCTTCAGTCTTCACAACATAGTTTAATTACAAAATCAAAATTGACTTAAAAAATGAAGGAGTAATATTTCTGCTCCATTCAAAAGCAGTAAGGTCTCAGCAGGAATATCACAGCAAGTTTTTGCCATTAAAAAAAAAGGAAGAAAAGAAAAAGAAGAGGAAGGTTCTATTATCATATAGCAGGACGTTTTGAAATAACAGGTTTTGTTTAGTCTCCAAAATAGAAGAATGCAAACATGGGCAGACTGGTCACTTTTTGAAGACATGGTAGATTGAGGTAAAGATTAGAGAAAATAATTTTTCTCTTCATCTATAAATGATAAGACAAGAAATAACTGCCAGTAATTTTAGTATAATAAATTAATTTTAGATATTCTCGTAACTACTTTTGGGAAGTCATTAAGTTTTTGGGTGATTCCTGGAAGAACAAGAGATATAAATATCTGTCATAAGGGGTTAAGGATATCCAAGCAGAGAAGAGACAGTATTTCTTATAATGGGTTATGTATCTATCCATATTAATTGACCATGAGAAAGAGATTAATTGTGCTAGCAATGCTAAAGCCACAATCTGAATCCCATAATGTGATGGGTTATTTTATATTTTCTAGAAAAGGAACCCATAAAGAAAAAAAAAAGATTATGAATAAAGAAGTACAAAATGGGAGAACACCTAAAAGTCAATTCTTCCAAAATAAAATTTAAAAAAATTAAAAAAAAGAAGACTCTATTATAAACTTGAATTATTAAAAAATATAAGTTTTCTAAAATATATATAATCAATAAAATATGTCTTTTAAGGAGAAAATCAAGGAGCTCAAAAACTGTGTAGCCGAGAAACATAATTTGATACATTTTAAGAATTACATTTCAAGATGAAACTACCTCTTTATTTTAAATAAATTTTTGTTGTTATTTAATACATTTTATATAAATACATACAATTCAATTAAACACAATATCAAATTATTTCTATGTAAATTTATTGAACAGTTCATCATCTTTTTCCTTTAAAACCATGAAAACCAGATCCAAATGACTTTGTGTATTCAGTTTCTGTTTCTTGAACAATTTAAACAAAACTAAATGTTTTTCCGAATGTATGAAAAGTAGATTTTATAGGGTTGAGTATGAGATACACTTCTAGATTCATGGGAAAATGTCTAACTTTAGAAAGAAAGTTTGCTCTCAATTTAATGATTAATGACTATTAAATTTCAATTATATTAAGTTTTTCCTTAAGGAACTGTGGTGCACATATAGTTCATATAGTTTTCTTAAGTACTGAAATCATGCATTGCTTAAAATTAGTTAACTAAATTTACTCATTTTAGCCAAGTGTAAGGAAAGTGTGAAATGAATTTTCTAATAGAAACTGAGATGTGAGAGAAGGTCAAAATCCTACATTTTTTTCTGCTTCAGAATTTGTTCATATCTGACAGCTTCTTCATAATATTAGCTACTTTCAAATAGTCAATATATCAATTTGCAAAAGTATTACTTCCTTATTTTTTTTCCTATATTTTTCAAAACAAATTCAATTAGCTGGAATTTAGACATATTTCTCTTTCTGTCCAATCTAAGTTAATTCATGTCCATTTTAGATGGGCAGTAAAGTTCAGAACCATGAAAGCAAAACCCTGTGCTCCTATTTAAATAATCAAAGCTTTAGAGACAATATTAAATAAATTTGAAGAGTCAAGATTTCCAGTTTTATAACCCAAAATCTAATTCTATATAATGACTCCATTTTTAAATGTCAGGGTAGAGCTACGCATCATGAATTATTTATTATGAAATCCTGTGGCATGGAGATGTCAAAATATTTCATAGTTAAATACAATCAGATTATCAAATAAATATGTTTAATATATTAATAACTTTTAAATAAAAATAAAAAATACCCAGATTCAAATTAGTCTTAAGTTATGTGACTTTTTAAATCCTTGTTTAACAGATGCAGTAGCAAATTTTGAAACTAAAATAGCTGAATTGTAGACCATTATTAATCTTAATTCCTCATTTTTCTACTAATAAATCAAAGAAAAGCTTTCTGTAAGAACAATAATTCAACAGGTAGCAGTAGATTGAACTAATTTCCAGTGTGGTAGAGTCTTCTAGACTCTTAAGTGATGTTTAATGCATTAATATTTTTTCATCTTAATTTTTGAAGAGATTGTGTGCAGCTCATGAAGACTTTTTTTCATGTTGCTTGCCCCCAGAGCAAGGGATGGGGTATGAGTTCTCTCTGTCTCAGTGCCTCCAGGCAAGCTGGAGGATGGTGAGGCATCTCCACTATTTCATGTTTCTCATTGCACCAGAGTTCTCTGGCTCCAGATGATAAAACCACTACACTGTGTGGTACATTTCCAGGACTCTGTCTCACTTCTGAAGCACTCACTAAATAAGGTTGTGTACTTTCATTTATGTAATGTTTTATTTTGTCTTGGCCAATAAAATGGAGTTAAAGTAGCAGACTCTGAGAATGGAGCCCATCAAATAAGAGAAAATGCTGTCTAACATATTTCGTGCTAGAATAAATGTCTTTGCAGTGAAACAGTCTCTACTAGTAATAAATGGAGGTGGAACAGGTCTTTGCAGTTAGCCTGTGCCTCAGCACAGGTTCACTCCTTTGAAAGAGCACACCAGTGTTATAGCCTACACAGATGAAAAAAAATAGCTAAACAAAAGTTTAAACATGCTTTTCAAGTCAACTGTCTGCAGCAAAGCCTTGACATGATATTTAAGGAACTTCTGAAATAAAATGAACAATCATTTTAAAACAAATTACCTGTCAACATAACAAATGAATAAAAAAGAAGAGAAAAGAAAATTGGCAGTCTTCTGAGGAAGACTGTTTCAGAGTCTTTCAAGTGTATTTAGATAGCAAGAGGAAAGGAGCATTATATGACAGATGTGTAGAAGTAAAAATAAGTCAGGGATTAACAAACCTAACACGTTTTAGCTACAATATCAGAATTGAGACATTAATGCATCAGAAAGTATGAATCAAAAATGGAGGATCTGCAAGGATTTACAGATCTTCTCACAAGAAGATCTGTAAATCCCTTCCAATGAGAAACCTCCTCTTTTTTTTTTGTATACCATATAGCCTACATATTATTTATTTGTTCAGCTGTGCACTCTTCAAACCTAAATTAAATTTCATTACTTATTTGGTTTAAGAAAGAATCACTCCTACCATGTGATGAAGAGCATAATAATGGCTTCTAAGTCATTTGACAGACAATGAAGTTAAGTTCTCACTGAGAATCTTTTTTGTTTCATAACCTTAGTGGACAAGGATATACAAAAAGATATTTATCTTTTCATAAAGCAGAAGAAGAGCCTACAAAATCTGAGGATGAAAGTTAAAATCATGAGCTTTCTTAGAACTCACTGACTTCATGAATTCATTTAGGACTTCACAGAACAAGGAATCCACTTATTATTAGAGAGCTCATAAGTGATATCAGCTCCTAAATCCTGTTTTGATAATAAGACACTCACTGTTTTAGGGCTAGGGAAGTTGTAATGTGTGTATTACCCATCCAAAACCCCCTGTTGTTGTATGCTGCCTATCTGCATGTCTCAAGAATGTTCCCTCACCCCAATGAGTTTTTAAGCACTAGTACTGAATCACAGCTGGTACAAAGAATAAGATTTTTCTTGAATCATCTGAGAATATTATTACAATACTAGAATGAAATTTAAGGTTTTCAAGCAATGATCACTTTGTTTCCAAGTGATTTTCAATATTTTCAGTGTGTATGCTCATCAGCAGTTTGAAAGGAAACTGCAATAACAGTTAATGAGTGTAATTTTAAATTTAAAATCTGAGAGTTAATGGTAAATTAACTAATCCGTCATTACAATCTGCTCAGTCTCAGTCAGTTTTCTTTTCCATCATTGCTGTTTATGTTTGCCACACAGACTTTTAAATTCATTTTAAGATAGAAATTCCCACTTTTCAAACTTAGACTAAAGAAAGTGAGAAAGGAGGAAAAAAAAAAGACTAAAACAACACACTATCCATAATTACAAACACAGTCAGATTAGAAGCAAATAAAAATAAGTAAATAATCCCAGAAATTTAGGAACAGGTATCCATCTCCTGAAACACAGGAAAGAAAAATAGGGTAAGAAAGAACTGTTAATAGTAAAACAAACAATAGTCAGAGTAACAGGTCAATGAACAGTTATGAACGCAAACACCAACTTAAAATATAAAATAAAATAATAATGCAGAATTGGCATTTTAAATATTTAAGCATTCAAAAAAAAAAAAAAGAATGGAAATATCCACAAAACTCACTAATCTTATCTAGACTGCTTTTGCTACAGCTGGTGAAAGTGATTCTACATACAAAAGAAATACCATTTCTGTAAAAGCCAATTACACTGCTCTGACATTACCAGTAATGTCTTTACTTGGTTTTGAATCTGGAATATCAACACATATGATGTTTCAAGCACAGTTTACAGTTTTATATAATAAGAAGAATGGTCATTTTTATCAACATCCATCAAGCACAGAATTTCAGAGGCATTAAAATCTTGAGCTCTTACTTCTTGGGTGAGGTAAAGCTTCTTTTATGTGTAACTACTTTTTGATTACACTGTATCTCTTGCTAAGTCTTGAAAGATTGATTATATTTAAAGCAAGATTACAACAATGACATTTCTAATTTCTAATGGAATTAATTCAGTATGTTCCATGTGATAGATTTGCAATTAATTGTACTGGTTAGAAATTGTTTTAAAATAAGAAAGGACCTATTTCCCTCTGTGCCTTGAAAAATCTAATATTTTGTATATTTGATTAGTTTAAGAAAAACAGTTATTAAAGATAATTTATTTTTGTTCTGAATTGCAACTATAATTTTTTAGTTGCATAACTGCAAAAGCATTCTAACTCCAGTTGCTTTCTAGATTGAAATGCAAGAAAACATATGTTACCCACATAATAGTTTGTGCACATTTTTAGTTAGCAGCCTTTACTTCTGAACATACCTGGGACAAGTCTATGAAAGTTAAACTGCCCACAATTAAATATTTAATGACAAGTATATCTGTTAATTATCTTAAAACCGAGTATTTAACTAATACACAAAAAAAAATCCAAAAGGAATCATAGCAGCTATTTTTTGCTAAGATTTTTAATAGTCTCTGAATTTTGTTAATTGAGGAACATCTCAATCCCTAGGGATGCCATAAGACAAAAAACAAAGCAAGGTTACTGGCTTTTGTGTCTGGAAGACCTTCACGTGTATTGTTGGGATTCTCTAGTGATCAGCAACACAGAGAATCTTATTTACTACATTTCAAATCACCAAGATGAAGACAGCATAGTGTACAGATCTATTTCTCAATATTAAAAAGATAGATTTAAAGAACTTTTATTCAGCTGTTTAAAAGTATTCTTAATTGCATTTCTCAGGAATCTGTTTTATTTCCTTGTAATAAAGATTACATTTAAAATTTTCAATTTTATTTCTCCTTGAACTCTAAGCACTGAGAAATAAACTCTCCTATATCTGAAGGCAAGAAGCAAATGCCTTTCATGTTATATTTATTTGTTCTTTTGTTAACACTGACTCATCAGAGTATATCTCATGGGCAAGGATGCTCTGTGAGAAAAAAAAATCCTTAAATACAATCTTGATAGAATTTTACTGATCTGCAAAAGACTAGTCATAATGACTTTGAGGTGATTAACCTTGCACTAGAGCATCTCTCTTGCAAGGTCAGGCTGAGGGAGCTGGGACTGTTCAGGCTCAAGAAGAGATAACTGAGAGGGGACCTCATCAGTGTCTAGAAGTATCTAGAAGTATCTGCAACAGGCAGAAACTGCACAGGAAGTTGCCCTGAATAGGAGGAAGAACTTCTGGACTGTGCTGGTGACCGTGCACCAGAACAGATTGCCCAGAGAGGTTGTGGAGTTGCCCTCACTGGAGATATTCCATAACCGTCTGGACACAATGCTGTGCCATGTCCTGTGCTTGACCAGGGAGGTTAGACCAGATAACCCATTGTGGTTCCTTCCAATCTTACTCATTATGTGATACCTCACAACCAATAACTAATTGTCTATCATTACATACCTATACGTAGGGTCTATACTTATTTCTTCTTGAGCATTTAGTCTGCACTTAACAAAAGTGAAACTTATGTATATTGTACTCTGTAAGTCAATATTGAGGATGAACCTTTGTACATTTGACTCTAAATATGATTATAGAATATAATTTTGTGATAGTGTGAACTTCATCTTCTAAATTTTATGTGAAGTTGTATTGGATAGCACAATTTCCGACGAAAGTACGTATGGGATCTTTGTGGTAACCTTCCTTTATTTTTTTTTTCTAGTCAATATAAAAATGCCATCACATGAACAACTTTCAATTCTTACCTTGTAACCATGTATTATCCTAACACACTATGTTACTTTTCCTTCAAAAGTTGACTTTTATTCATGGGACACTGCCAAACATTTTAAAAATTCAATGGTACAGTATCAACTCTTTATAATTTCATTCAATGCTTGTTGATCTCCAAGACTTCCCAAAAAAATTCATATTCTTCTTCAAAACTTATATTGATTTTTCTTCAGCATGTTGAACAATGCATCTCCTAGCTCTCCTAGCTCTACTTCTTTTTTTTTCTTTTTTTTTTTTTAAATCTCTACCAATTTTATAACTGGAAATTGGCCAATTTCTCATCATGGAAGATTTTTGACAGGTTCATCACCTCGCACTACTTCTATAGAAAGGCTAACTTAACCTCAAGGTCTACATTTTTACTTCAAACACTTCATATAAATCTCTTTCAGAACTACACAGAAAAGACTGTCTCATCCTAGTAATCTGCTATTTTTCTGTTTATTGATTTTCTTTATTTTGCCCCAGTTCCTTCAAGCCAAAGGAAAGCTTCTAATGCACAACCTCTCTGGTTACCTCAGTGAGGAAATATAACAAAGCTAATGTGATTTACTTTCCCTCCCTCCCTTCAGTAACATTTTCCTTGCATGTTTTTTTGCCTTTGATCTGCTGTTGACACTTTAATAAGTTTCCCACTTTTATAATCTCTAGGTTTTGAAGTTAATTCTCAAAATCCTGATGGCCACACTTTCTACTAGCTTTTTTTGAACGATTCCTTTTCCTGAAATACATATCTTAATTTCTATTAGATTCCCTAACTGTGTTGTTTCATCACCTGATTTGGTGATTCACTTGGGTTTTGATTCTGATTGGTAATTCTCTAAAATGGTGATTTTACGTGATTCCAGGTCACCAGTAAATACTTACCTTTTTGATATCATCCTCAAATCTATTTCGATGAGCTTTCTTATTTTGATATCTTTTCCCACATAAAGTAAAAAAAAAAAGTTGCTCTTCCCTTCCTCCCAGGGTGTCCAATTTCAATGCGTTATAGACAATTCAGATACATTCTGAGCACATTATTGTCACATTTCCTTTAATTGAGAAAATCTACTCTGCTTTAAGCCAGCTGTTTCGCTATTCATTAGATACTTTTATCTTATACTGAAATAAAAAGATGTTAACTGAATCACCAGTATTTGAACTGAAGATAATTAAAACACCACTGTAATTAATGTTCTCTGGCCTTCCATTACTTAGCTTAATGTCTGAAAACATGTTTTATTAAAAATTCACCCACAAATCAAACCAGTGTATTTCCTGGAATGCTACCTAAGTAAAGCTTTGAACTACCAGCTTAATCATCAAGTGATTAACAAAACAATAGAAACATATAAAATGTGCAGTACAACAGGGAAGAAACTATAACCTTTTAAATCTATAACAATGAAACAGTTTCTGGAATACACAGATGCGTGTTGCATAGTGTTGTCATTTATTATTTTAACTTTCTAACACACAGCTACTCTTTAAGGTTTAAAAGAGAAATACATTATGAAAAGGATCCAGTGAATACCTCAAAATTAAAATTTTGTTGTAGAAGATGCTGTTCCTTCAAAAGACTGTAGCTTCAGAGATAAGTTGTAACACAAGCAGCTTCTGAGTCAAATGTCAAGAAACGTGGGATCAAAAAGAGGCAGATATCCTCTTTAAGCTTATTTACCATTCCTATAGTATGTTGACTAAATGCTATATGTATTTCAGTCAAGAAGGAAAAGAAAATTTAACTAAAATTTAAAACAATGGAGTCTCTTAATTGCAGGTTTTCCCGTTCCTCAGAACCCTCCCCTAGTTCCCACTGCAATAGACAATGTGAAGATGACAAAACTTGTCCAAAGAATGAAATATGAGTCTTACACATGTAACCAGCAGCACATCTCACCTAATAAATCTGCTTCCAGTTGATTACTGAAATCTTACTAGACAAGAGTGAGGACCTTCTGACTGCTGCCTGAGGTTGTTAAAAATATGCATATTTGTCAGCTATAGACAGTGCAGCTGACTGGATCAGTTTCTTTAATTCCAGTTATTAATTAATTGCTTTACCACGATTACTAACTGATGCTACATAATCCTATCTGACTTCAGTGTCTTACAGACTTTTGAAAATAAATATTTGCTTATCTCTGTGAATAAATGGCAGTTATTTTTTTTTCTTTCTAAGAACAGAATACCCTGCAGTCACCTTGTCTGTTCTAAAGAAACTTCAAAGAAAAATATACACGTCTGTTGCTAAAACTATAATACAGAAACAAGCATATATCTATGTAAACTAGTGCTAAAAAGTGGGTTTCTCTCCACCTCAAAATACATGATGAAAATTTTTTTTGAGGTAAAATAATGTTTTTTCAATCTTTCACTTGAAAATTTACATATTCAAAGCAAAAAGAAATTGTCAGTTTTAAATATCCCAAATAAGAAAAAAAATCACATACATTATTCCATATTTTCATATGTGTTTTTTATTTACTTTTATTGCCAAATAAATTGGAAACTCTGTCAGTGAATTTACATATTTTGTCATTTACATGCTATTCACAAAATTATTAAAGTTGCCTGTTACATTTTCCTTGTTTCTTCATAATGTTTATTCAAACTAACACTTGCATATAAGCAAACCCATTTAATTTTATGGCTTGGATAGACAAGCTTGATTTCAAATCAATTTTTTATAGTTAAGAAAATTAAAAAATTAAAGATGAAAAAATCAAATTTATATATCTTTAGCTACTTCTCCTTCTTTTTAACATTTCCTTCATTAAGCTATGCTTTTAAAAATTGGTTGCAGATTTAGTTCAACAGAAGATGAAGTGCCTGGTTTTATGATGCACTCTATTTAACTAATCCCTTAAATATGTTGGGAATTAGGATTCTCTGGCAGCTAATTTTAATGAGATCATTGTAATTAAAAACTTTCTTCATTTCTTATACTTTATTTACCATTATATTACATTATTACTTCTTAAAAGAAAGCTTGAAATACTTATACACATTTATTATTCAATGGACATTGTATTCAATGCCATATTATGAATTCCAAATGTATATGCAAAAGGTGAGACATTCAGAGTAATGCTTTTTGTGAGTATGCATTTGTACTCATTTTTAATGGGTTTTTGAATTTTTCTAGAATTATTAATATTTATAGTTAATTCCAGTATAATTTTTAAACTTTGTCTGATATGAAGAAAACATCTTCAATAAAAGCTGAGATTTTAACTCAATCACATTTTCAAAAAACTATGGGGTTTTCACCAAAATACCAGCTACCTGCATATCCATCCAGAAAGATCTTATTTTTGTTTCCTATTCCCAAAACTATTTGTGTATTTTATAATAATTGATCAGTCGCATGTCCTAGGAAAAATGAGATTATTATCTCCCAGATGTATATACTAGTACCTAAGTCTCAATTACTTCCAAATCTACTATGGGGAAGTTAGCTTTTCTCTCTTTGGCTTTTTGACTTGATAGGTTTCAGTGTACAATGGTTTCCTGTCCATGGAGGAGGAGTAATGAGTGTGGTCATATTGAAAAGGGTCTGTAGGGCAAGGTTTATAGGTTAAGGTACACCCAGATGCCTACTCTTTTACTTTCTCAGAAGTCTCAGTGCTAAATTTTAACACATGCATCTCTCCAAAATGGAGTTTGTTGTATGTGGTATGTTCAGATATTTCACTAGATCTATTATTTCCTGTGTTGCTGTTCTGTCATACCCTGCTGAGCATGCAAGCAGAGTAAATACTGTTCACGGAGTCCAGATGCAAATGGAAAAATATACTTTCTTAACAAGCTCTTTGAATCCCCTCTGGTGATCTTTTAAGAAGCCTGTCTCTCTCTACTGACTATATTGCGAGGAAAACTTAGAATGGTAAAGCAATGGACATAATATTTATGAAAAGTGACAGTGGAAACTTGGGAAAAAATATTAAGCATTCAGAAGATATTCCAATCACAATAAAATAAAATCCTTTATAATTTCTTCAAAAGACCTTCAATTGCCTTTTCAAGTCTGGTTATTAATAACTAACTTTTCAGAGTATTTTGCATTTAAATAGCATTTTTCATATTCAAAATGCAATCCTAATTGATTTCAATTCTAATTCTAAGTACTCAGGTCATTGTCTACGTGATTCTATAAATCAAATGTGTTACCCTGGGCAAAAAGAAAATGATAAATGCATTGTAAGTAGCCAACATATGACGATTTTAAGTAAAGCATGTTGCTGAAGTGGTTAAACTGAACATACTTGGGAACCATAAAACAAAGAAAACCAGAGTGCCTCCTTCCCAGTAACACAGCTTTATTTGCTGTAGGAATTCTCTGTGGTTTTTGCAATTGCCCTAATTCAAACTTTGAAATAGATTTAAATAGCAACCTTTCATGTGGTGACTACAAACATAAGCAACTCTTTATCATCAGTAGATCAAAAAAAGAATTGATGTCCTCTCCCAACCACAGTAGTATGTAAGATCGCTGTTGAAGATGTTCCAAACACATCCTCAAAGGGCTATGAATTTTTTTTTCCCCACTACTGGTTTTAGAGATTGTATTTATAAATATTTAAGAGAACTATTGAGTAGTTTTAAAGTAAAAGCATCAATTTTGTGTTTTTCTTTTATGGTGCAAATGTCATGAATTCTTTACCTACTCAAAGATTTCCAAGCACGCAAATACATGATAAAAGTGCATAATATGAGAAAAATAATAGCTATCCCTTATATGAGTGATCATTTAAGAAAGGTTTCTGAAGTAGATAATGAAGACATCTAGCCAGAAGAGTGACTCACACTGAAAATCCAATAGCAGGTGGCACAACTTGTTCACATGACCATGGTAATTAATGACTTTCACTCTGCAATATCATTTAGCTAGTCATAATTCAAATATGAAATTAGTAGGGATTAATTTCTTTTAAACAAAAGCGTTATCAAGAGGAGGTAAATGGTTGACTACAGTCGCAGCATCACCTCTGCCACCTCTTAAGTGTGTCTTAATGGCTTTAGTATCTTTACTACCTTAATGGAATGCTAACTGAAGTTGGTCTTATCACTTCTCTCAATGCCTTTGTTCCCCTCTTTATACCATATCTACCAACCATTTAAACTCATGCAATCCTCAGAGCTTCCATCTGAGGGCCTTTCCTAACATGAGAAAGATAAACATTGGATTTCAGAGAATTGCTTTCAGATTTTGCAAGAATTCTTTAGTGATTATAAGCCATCCTGGCTTTGTATCTTCACTATATATCTGCTTCTTTTCTACTATCTCATTGAATCCTCTGCCACCTCCAAAGTATGAAGGCAATGTGTTTACTGCAGACTCAATTCTCTGCCACAGGTAAATTATTTTAAAAAAATTAATATCAGTGAGGAACAAGCCTCTTACAGAGAACTGCAAAGGCACATATCAGCCTGGTATGTTAAATTCACAAAATAATTAAAAGTAGTTATTATAAGTGGATTTTTTAGCAAAAACACTCCCCCTCAATTAATAAGCAGCAACCCAAAATACAGTTACTACTATCCATCTACAGTATCCCTGTAATAATGTCTGATTCTGATCTCGGTTACACTTTAGATATTAATTCGACCTGTTCTGTCTCTTCAAAACAAACATACGTTTGTCCAGAAACGTATTTTGTTTGGTTGCTTTTTTAAAAATTATGAAAATGTTGAATGCCATATATGGAAGTTAATGAATGTTGGGCTTCTAATAACTATTTTGTGCCCTTCAAAATTTTCTTTTTCATTGCTTATGTATGATAGTTGAGGATTTGGGAATATATTCAAGAATTCTACATTTGCACTCCAAAAATGCAGAATGGGACAGAAAAATTTAATGAAGATTCCAAATACTTTGATTAAAATTTTTACATTCTAATGTAAAGTTTGACTTTAGTTTGAAGTTTGACTATGATTTATCATGTAAAAAACCTGGCCAACTAAAGTCATGATTTCAAAAGACCATGCCAGTATGCAGTAACCACATTAGGATCACACCTTCGTTCTGTAAAAAATATATAAAAATGTGACCTCTGATTAAGTAATCAATATTGAATAATTGATGAAAAATTTGTCAACATTTACTATATTACAAAATAATAAACACTAAGATTAAGCTTTTCTGTGTAGTCTTCTATTCCAAAAGTTTTCAGATATAAACCTGCTTTGAACCATGTCAAATAGCTGTAACAACTTAATACAGATGGAAACAACTGAATGAATATTTTGAATATTAGATATTGTTAGATATATCTTACAGATGGAGTTATTTTGAAACCTGAATTCAAATATTTCTAAGGATTAAACAACACACTATAATGAAGTGTGGTAATATTTTTTAGTGATCAATAAAGGATTTCTTCTAGTAGGAACAATGCTTTCACACTCAGTCATAAATACGATTTCCCATTAGAGAGCTTTTTACTGCTTTGTAAATAATTGTTCTTTGTTACCAAAAATTTAAAATTACCTATAGCAGGTATAGCTAAGAGAAATCATTAATCATTGTATCTATGATACTAATATTTCACCTGCATATGGTAATTACATTCTGTTCTTGATATCCACCGTGAAATACCAAATAGCTTAGCATATTAGCCTGGATAATCTTTGCATATGTTCATAAAAGAATGAAGCCAATGATTTGGTTCACTTCCCACACTTATTAGAGAGGCTCAAGGTCATTTTAAAAAAATTATTTCAACCAAATGTAAGTCACGCCTAATGCACATAGGACTAGGTCATAAAAAATATTAGGGAATAAAGGTAGAATATAAAAAATTATTCAGCTTTTATCTAACTCCAAAATCATAAATTTTTGTCTTTTAGGGTCTATAGACACTCATATATTCTAGTTTTGCACATTTCAGGAAAGCAAGTGTTGATGGACTAAGCCATTCACAAGCCAGTTTATAATGAAGCCTGGCCAGATGCAGAACATCAGTCAACAAAGATTTTGTATGTACAAATGGCTTGATGTACCAGCCATTTTCAGAGAATACTTAAAGCCATCCCAAATGGTTGTCCTCCCAAACTAAGAGAGTCATGGCTTTCATTTTATTTTTGATAGTCTGAATGAAGGATGCATATTTGATTATATTTTATCTAAAAGACTAGACTTCTGAACTAGTAGGACCCTTAACTCCTTTCTCTACGTGGGCCAAACTCATCTCTCGGGAGTATGTTAAGTCACACCAAGTTATTCAGAAGGTGTATAGAGATGGTACTCTATCCTCCTTTATTGAGATTCTACAACTAAGTGAAAATATCCTCATTATTGGAACAAGACTCTTTACTTGATAGAGTCTGACTATGGACCCTTATATCAGTTTCACCCTCACAGTATCTGTGTTATTTATCTAATATTTTTCTTCATGGAAATGATCAAGTTCTCTTCTCTTAGATCAAGTTCTATTCTCTTAGAATAGGAAAAGCTTTTATATATGTTTTGATTTATACTCTTTACAAGACCAATTGTATATGTTGCAAAGCATGTCCCTTGAGCTGAGTGAGCCACCTGGAATGTTGAAGGCTTTCCCTTCCTCTCCTCTGACCTACTTAGCTCCAAATATGAGCAAAATCAGAATACTCATTTGTAATATTTCTCTTTTAAATATTCTGAGATGCCTCACTTTTCTGATAAATCTGTAAGTTTAAATACGGCTCAAAAGAATTTAAAAAAAAAGAGCACAGATTCTAAATTGATATTAAAAATGTAAAGATGTAGAGAGCATGACAATTAATTTAATAAAAAAAATTATTTTTGCTGCATACCTAAAACATCAGATCAAAATGTTACAGGTATAAAGGTCCCTTTTTTTTAATAAATAAATAAATACATAAACCCCCAATATATGCTGAGGTGATATTTTATACTATGTTTCTTTATAACACTATCAGTTTCAATGGAGTTTCAAAAATACAATGGGCAGAATGGAGGAATCTGTTTTCTACTATGCAAATTTTATTGTGTAAACGAGATTGGTGGTCAGGAGCAAAATTCAGCTCTCATGTTTCTGCCAGCTCCATGTAACTGAAAGCTAATCAACTGATATCTTTGTCACAGCTATATAAAAGTTCTGTTTTTCTTGAGATAAATTCCACAAAAGTAGAAAGCATTGATTATGTGGTCAAAATATACTGTAATATATCACATCAACATAACTACAAACCTCCATCAACTCTTAACTGGAGGAAAAAGCAATATAAGAAAAACAAGTGAAAATTACAAAGGTAATGCCTGGAGTTTGGCGGTTTTTTGTTCGTTTGTTTGTTTGTTGGGGTTTTTTGGGGGTGGTTGCTTTTTTTTGGGCCTATTCTGTGACATCATATCTTAAAGTAGTATGCGGTTTGCCATCTTTGAAATAAGGCCTTTGTCGTCCAGGAAAGAAAATGGTCTAGTTAGAACAAGTGACAGGCATATCCACTACTTCTTTTATGATAAGATTTTTTTTTCTCTTTTAATTGCAATGGCAGTCCTTCCAAGCAAAATATTCTCCCCTTTAGTGAATGTTAAAATAGATAACACTGGAAGATTGCTAAGTAGATTATAAGTGACAATAAGAGATACAATTATTGCATTGATAAAGAAATTCTTTATCTTTCATTACCTATGAAAAAGAACTTCCAAAAAAGGGGAAGCTTTCCCCTCTTATACACAACCACCTTTCTCACCAACTCTTCTCTAGGAAACAACTTTCACATCTCATTTTAAATTGTGGAAAAAACTTTTGGCTTCCATTTTACACAGTCTACAAATTTGAACACATTTCCAAACATTTGCTAGGGCCAGTTTTCCAATTTCATGCCACTGAATTTTGGAATTCAATACTATGATGGTTTTGGTGGACAAGGAAAATATTAAACTTCTTCAAATGCTTATAATAATGGTTATTCTTTAGATTGGAGAATTTATATTTCTTTTTTCTGCTTTGCTGGTACTCCATCATCCAATTTGCGATAGAAATTTAAAATACACAGCGTACTCTATTTAAAATATATACTTATTCAAATTGGAAATGAATTTAATAGGGTTTTTTGTCTTCAAATTATGAAAAGGAATTGAAAATAAAATGTTAATTGCATTTTATTCTAACTTATGAAGCAAAAGTTAATTTTGTAATTTGGCATTTATCTGATATTAAAATCTGCATACATGGGAGAGGTTTTGCGCTTAATCTTACAGAATATGTGATTTCACAAAGTGAAAAGTCTAAAGTGGCTATCAATTTCTATTAAGAAATCAGCAAAATAAAAATTTAGTCTTTTCTTAGAGTTTAAATCTGAAAATACTGATGCCTGAGACAGGTAATCTAACTGAAGTGAGGAGATTTCTGGAATGAGTGGAGTTCTTCATATCGATAAAAGTTTGAATAATTGGATCTTTCATGCATTTCAAGGCTTAATTTTTCTACAGCTCATACGTCCAACAACTTAATGACGTAATGTTGTATACACAAAATATTTCATCTACGTGGTTTCAAAACTAGTAATAACAAAAAAGAAACCAACATATATTTTGACATCCAAAGTATATTTAATGCTGTATTTAAATACATATATATGGTATATATCTCTAAACTCTGCTGTTAATTATTTCAAGAATATCTGTTGGCATAGAGAATGACATTACTACTAACCTTCTATTCACAATAATAACATGTAGCACTATTTACCCAATGTTAATAGAAACTTGAATCAATAGTTTTCCTATTATTACATATATATTTTATTACACATGCCGTTGAAAAGGGCTTTTTTTCTGAAAGAGAATACTATGAAAATCTTCTTCCAATTTTTCACCTGTTTTTTCCATATGACTAAGAAACAGTAACAACAACAGCAATTAAAATAAATTAAAAAATGTTCTTACCATGACAACTGGGCAGGGCTCTGTTCCATCCAGGTCTTCCATCATCTCCCATGATACATGTTAGGGTAGAATATCCCTGAAGAACATAACCAGCATCGCAGTAATATGTGACAGTGGAACCCAGTTTATAATCCATTCCAAGTCTTGTTCCATTCATTATATTTCCAGGATCAAAGCAAGACTCACGAAGCTTTGCTATAGAGGAAATAAATGTAAATGTAATTCTAAATATAATCTAAAATGTTACAAATATTTTCTGGAGTTCTCTCAAGGTCTTCTTTGAGCACCCTGTAGACCCTGTTGATTTTTTAAGAAGCCTTTCTTTCTATATCAAATGTTCTCTCTCCTTCCTTTTAAAGCCTTTACAAATTACTATGTAATGACCAAAACTAAGTCTTCTATATTTTTTCCAGATAATTTCTATAGTGCTCCATTACAGAACTATGTTTCTATCAGAGAATTCATTGTGACCAATGATGTAGGTATGTAGTTAGATGGAGGTAGATCCATGGACATTCTTCCAGTAGATAAGACACATCCTAGTTTTAAAATCTGTGGTGAGAAAACTTGTAAATGGAGGAAATTAATATGAGTAGTTTGTTATAAAACAGGAAGTATGCAAACAAGAATTTCTTAAAAATTAATAAACCCTAAATGAATAAATATTTACATATGATATAATGGTACATTTTCATATAGCTCTTTTTCCCTCACTGGAGGACAAACTACAAAAATATTTCTTAAATTTTTCTAATTTTTTAATTTTTTATTGCTATTTCTTTCAAAATATTGAAATAAATTCAAACATATGCACATACTTTTATATTTGTTTCCCTCTTATTTCTACAACATGAATACCAATGTTCAATAAAAAATTGCACAAAAATAAACACTCAGCACTTCTAATTAACAACATTATTATGCAGAAGGTGAGAAAATATAAACATTTTGGAAAAAAAATGCAATTTCCATTAAGGAAAAAAAAACAGTTAATGTATTAGACAGAAGCTATAATGAAGCAGATGACTTTGTGCTGTGCAGGATAGAGTCTGGAGTAATATATTTTATCAAGCACAAGACAGATATTTCAGATTTTATTTAATATGTAAGGGTGTTGTGGAGAAGATCAACAGGGAACACTTCATTTTCTGCAAGATCAGTGTCAACTTTCTAATACATCAAAAGAACTGTTTATTTAGCTGGCATATTTGCACTGCGTAACTTTCTGCTAAAGGTAAGTATCGTTACCAAATTATTATATGAGCCTTGAAATTCCTGAAAGGTTTTTTTAAGAGCTTTAAATAAAAAGACACTTTTTCTGATTCTATCAGTGCTTACACTGAAGTTTCTGAAAAATTGTGGACAAATTATTTATTTGAGTTTTATATAGTTTGGCCACATGTATATTGGTCACTACTACAGCCAAGCTAATGTACTAAGTAGATCCCTTAAGGCCATTTTTATGTTCTACTATATCTGAGAGGAGAGAAATAATTACATTGCATTTACACTTGATAATGGAAAACCAGAATAACTCTTTTGAAATTTCAACTTCACACCTTCCAAAAGAACTTGAAGATCTCCTAATGTGGTTCACAATTTATTAAGATTTACGTATATAATCTACAGAGCATGCTTTTGATATGAAAAACAATCCAATAACAATTATTATATCACATGATTAATCATTAAGATCAGGTATTAGATATTCACATTGATTCATTTAGCTAGTTGTAGTGTGGTGCCTAAAACTGGTTTTACACTCATTCAAAAATTTGAATGGGCAATGAAAAGTTAAAAGAGGCAATCTACTAGAAAGTCTGTAAAGATGTAAAACAGATATTAATAATTATTATGTAAGTCAACCACACCTTCACTTGCAGGTCTTAGGGCAAACTGAAAATTCTTTCAAGTCCAAATTATCAAATTTAGAAAAAAAAAAAAAGAAAGAAAAAAAAGGAAAAAAAGAGGATAATTTAATTTAGGATTACAACTACTATTTTGACAATATCAATAAAGCATTATTTTTCCTTATTATTGAACCAATATTGATATATCTGTATTGATTCACAATTGATACTGTGAGAGCATCATTCTTGAATTTATGATTCCAAAAAATAATTCCAAATATTTCATAATTCTAGAAAATTCTTGTATAAAGTAGATATTAGTACTAAATAAAAAGATAAAGAGAGAAAAAAGTAATTTATTATACCTGATGCATAAATCAAAATTTGAGGAAAGACATGATCTGTCACAGCATAAATTATCTCTAGGGAAAAGTTACAGCCCTATAATTTTCTTTTCCCCAAAATTATAGTTGTGACAGACTCTTGAAGTTGCTGACTAAACAGTTACAATGTCACTATAGAAATACAGTTTTTTAATAACCATTCTGAAAAATAAAGCCTGAAATACTTAGTACCTTAAAATTACTTTTGCAAATCTGAAGGAGCTGCTAAGTGAACTTGTAAAAAAAAGTCATTAGACTACGTTACAGTATGAGAAAAATTATGTCAAATGTGGCAAAAGGATTCATCAGGTCTGGCTGAGAACCAGTGATGAAAAGAGAAAATAAGATTGTATTAGCAAATTTATAAGTGCTGCCAGGAAACAGGAATACAAATCTTTCACCATCAACATCATGTTGCTCCAACTGAGGAACTTGACACTGATGACCACTGTAGCTCTTCCCCTTTCCTTCTCAAGAGTATTACTATCATTAAGCTAAAAACACATAAGGGCAGTCACAGGTTTAGCAGAAGACTGGAAAAAATGCTGGACAGTGTGTGCGCTACAATTTAAGCTGTATTACTATTGGAGCAGCCAAGGTGACAATTTGCTGACCAGGTGGTCACCAGCTCGTTTATGAGTTCTGCTTTTTCCTCCTCCTCTTCTTGTGATAGCCCTGCCTCAAAATAGTCCTCTTCATCCAGCTCCTCCTTTCCCTTCTTAGTAGGAGTTTCTTTCCTTACCAAACCAGCTGCTTTTTGCATTTGATATTTCTTTTTGTGTGTAGGGTGACTGATATGAGCATTGATTGTTCCTCTGGTTCAGCTGCAAAGCTTATCTTGGAAGCTGGAGTAGCCACAGCGTCTGTTGTTTTGGCATCAGATCCAGAGACCTCTTTGCCTTGAGGATGGTGAATTATGTTGAATAGGGCTTGCTAGGCCTGGGCCAGGTCCCAGCCCATTGCAATGAAATGTGTCTCTCTGGAATTGCCAGTGTGACAAGATACTCTTCCCAAATATTTTAGTTTTTCAGGATTCTGCACTTGTTCTGGGTTGAAGTACCAAAATATTGGAGGTGCCTGCTGTCCTTGATTCTTGCCCACAGTATCCCATGCATCCCGCAATTCATAACTATCCAGCCTCAGGGCAGATAGATCTCTGGGCAGTACTCCCAAATAGTTGTTTAATTTTAAACAAAACCTAAGATATATTCAGGAGACATATCAACATGAATATGCTGGTTTGAACATCCCAAGGATATTCAAAATCCTGAAGAGCTATTGAAAGTAGATGGAAGGGAAGATGAAGGTGAAGGAGAAAGGAAAAGTGAAAGAGTGGGGGAAGTGTTACACCTTATCCGCCCACAGATTGGCTCTCTGAACAGAAAAGGTAAGGGTGCAATAATTAATAGGTTTCAAGAGATGGTTCCCTCAGCACAGAGATGACAGCAATGCTGAGTAAAATTACCAGATTAGTCTCACAAACACTGTATATTTTACCATATCATAAGCCAGTGTTACACAGCGATATCTTTTATCCAGTTCCCAGAGGTAACAAGAAGAGAATTTGTAGAGAAAGTAAGTTTTTAAATAACACAACTCTCAGAACAAGCACAACAACTCTGAGCCAAAATTAATCAACATTGTGACCAGCGACTATTAAACTAATATAATGAATGCTTAAAACAGATTTGTTTTAACATGCTCTGGTCAGACCTGCAGCCAATTGAACCTTTCAAACTCCATGTTGAGCACCAGAAAGGTCTGTTGTGGTTTAACCCCAGCCGGCAACTAAGCACCACACAACTGCTTGGTCACTCCTGACGGTGGGATAGGGAAGAGAATCAGAAAGATAAAACTGAAATAACTTGTGGATGACATAAGAACAGTTAAATAGTTGGAATAGGATCTAATAATAATATTAGAAGTAACAATAGAAATAATAATAAACTTTGAAAATGAAAATGAAAATGAAAATGAAAATGAAAATGAAAATGAAA